>NW_026969997.1:0-2000 GCF_028390025.1 Pseudophryne corroboree
AGGTGAGAGGAGAGAGAGGATAGGTCAGGGTAGAGTAGTGAGAGTGAGTGAGAGGCAAGGTGAGAGGAGAGAGAGAGGATAGGTCAGGGTAGAGTAGTGAGAGTGAGTGAGAGGCAAGGTGAGAGGAGAGAGAGAGGATAGGTCAGGGTAGAGTAGTGACAGTGAGTGAGAGGCAAGGTGAGAGGAGAGAGAGAGGATAGGTCAGGGTAGAGTAGTGAGAGTGAGTGAGAGGCAAGGTGAGAGGAGAGAGAGAGGATAGGTCAGGGTAGAGTAGTGAGAGTGAGTGAGAGTAAAGGTGAGAGGAGAGAGAGATAGAGAGAGAGAGGATAGGTCAGGGTAGAGTAGTGAGAGTGAGTGAGAGGCAAGGTGAGAGGAGAGAGAGAGGATAGGTCAGGGTAGAGTAGTGACAGTGAGTGAGAGGCAAGGTGAGAGGAGAGAGAGAGGATAGGTCAGGGTAGAGTAGTGACAGTGAGTGAGAGGCAAGGTGAGAGGAGAGAGAGAGGATAGGTCAGGGTAGAGTAGTGAGAGTGAGTAAGAGGCAAGGTGAGAGGAGAGAGAGGATAGGTCAGAGTTGAGTAGTGAGTGTGAGAGTGAGTAAGAGGCAAGGTGAGTGGAGAGAGAGAGAGGATAGGTCAGGGTAGAGTAGTGAGAGTGAGTGAGAGGCAAGGTGAGAGGAGAGAGAGAGAGGATAGGTCAGGGTAGAGTAGTGAGTGTGAGTAAGAGGCAAGGTGAGAGGAGATAGAGAGGATAGGTCAGTGTAGAGTAGTGAGTAAGTGAGAGGCTAGGTGAGAGGAGAGAGAGAGGATAGGTCAGGGTAGAGTAGTGAGTAAGTGAGAGGCAAGGTGAGAGGAGAGAGAGAGAGGATAGGTCAGGGTAGAGTAGTGAGTATGAGTGTGAGTAAGAGACAAGGTGAGAGGAGAGAGAGAGGATAGGTCAGGGTAGAGTAGTGAGTGTGAGTAAGAGACAAGGTGAGAGGGGAGAGAGAGAGGATAGGTCAGGGTAGAGTAGTGAGTGTGAGGAAGAGGCAAGGTGAGAGGAGAGAGAGAGGATAGGTCAGGGTAGAGTAGCGAGAGTGAGTAAGAGACAAGGTGAGAGGAGAGAGAGAGGATAGGTCAGGGTAGAGTAGTGAGTGTGAGTAAGAGGCAAGGTGAGAGGAGAGAGAGAGGATAGGTCAGGGTAGAGTAGTGAGAGTGAGTGAGAGGAGAGAGACAAGGTGAGAGGAGAGAGAGAGGATAGGTCAGGGTAGAGTAGTGAGTGTGAGTAAGAGGCAAGGTGAGAGGAGAGAGAGAGGATAGGTTAGGGTAGAGTAGTGAGTGTGAGTAAGAGGCAAGGTGAGAGGAGAGAGAGAGAGAGAGAGAGAGAGAGAGAGAGAGAGAGAGGATAGGTCAGGGTAGAGTAGTGAGTGTGAGAGAGAGGCAATGTGAGAGGAGAGAGAGAGGATAGGTCAGGGTAGAGTATGACTGTGAGTAAGAGGCAAGGTGAGAGGAGAGAGAGAGGATAGGTCAGTGTAGAGTAGTGTGTAAGTGAGAGGCTAGGTGAGAGGCGAGAGAGAGGATAGGTCAGGGTAGAGTAGTGAATAAGTGAGAGGCAAGGTGAGAGGAGAGAGGATAGGTCAGGGTAGAGTAGTGAGTATGAGTGTGAGTAAGAGACAAGGTGAGAGGAGAGAGAGAGGATAGGTCAGGGCAGAGTAGTGAGTGTGAGTAAGAGACAAGGTGAGAGGAAAGAGAGAGGATAGGTCAGGGTAGAGTAGTGAGTGTGAGTAAGAGGCAAGGTGAGAGGAGAGAGAGAGGATAGGTCAGGGTAGAGTAGTGAGTGTGAGTAAGAGGCAAGGTGAGAGGAGAGAGAGAGGAAAGGTCAGGGTAGAGTAGTGAGTGTGAGTAAGAGGCAAGGTGAGAGGAGAGAGAGAGGATAGGTCAGGCTAGAGTAGTGAGTATGAGTGTGAGTAAGAGACAAGGTGAGAGGAGAGAGAGAGGATAGGTCAGGGTAGAGTAGTGAGTGTG
>NW_026969998.1:0-1000 GCF_028390025.1 Pseudophryne corroboree
CTCATTCCGAGTTGATCGGTCGCAAGGCGAATTTAGCAGAGTTACACACGCTAAGCCGCCGCCTACTGGGAGTGAATCTTAGCTTCTTAAAATTGCGACCGATGTATTCGCAATATTGCGATTACACACCTCGTAGCAGTTTCAGAGTAGCTCCAGACTTACTCGGCATCTGCGATCAGTTCAGTGCTTGTCGTTCCTGGTTGACGTCACAAACACACCCAGCGTTCGCCCAGGCACTCCCACCGTTTCCCCGGCCACTCCTGCGTTTTTTCCGGAAACGGTAGCGTTTTCAGCCACACGCCCCTGAAACGCCGTGTTTCCGCCCAGTAACACCCATTTCCTGTCAATCACATTACGTTCGCCGGAGCGATGAAAAAGCCGTGAGTAAAAATACTTTCAACATAGCAAAGTTACTTGGCGCAGTCGCAGTGCGAACATTGCGCATGCGTACTAAGCGGATTTTCATTGCGATGCGATGAAAAATACCGAGCGAACAACTCTGAATGAGGGCCACTGAGTGTGAGTACAGACATGAGTGTGTGACACAGCGCACCGAGTGTGAGTACAGACATGAGTGTGAGACACAGCGCACCGAGTGTGAGTACAGACATGAGTGTGAGACACCGCATACTGAGTGTGAGTACAGACATGAGTGTGTGACACAGCGCACCGAGTGTGAGTACAGCCATGAGTGTGAAACACCGCACCGAGTGTGAGTACAGACATGAGTGTGAGACACAGCGCACCGAGTGTGAGTACAGACATGAGTGCGAGTACAGACATGAGTGCGAGTACAGACATGAGTGCGAGTACAGACATGAGTGCGAGACGCAGCGCACTGAGTGTGAGTACGGCACTCACCTTACTGCTGCAGTGAGTACACATCCGCCTTTTACAGCGCTTCAGTCTTTGCTCAGTCCCCATGTCATGGCAGGAACACGGGCAATCTTTCCCGCTCTCCGGACAGTCCGCGTCCTGTAATTACAGACATCCTCATAAG
>NW_026969999.1:0-1000 GCF_028390025.1 Pseudophryne corroboree
ATATATATATATATTTGTGCGTGCGTGTGTGTGTGTGTGTGTGTGTGTGTGTAAAATAAGATCAAACAAGGGGCGCCTCCATAGTGCATAAAAGTAGTTTTAATCGTATTGAGGCATATAAAGACAGGTACTAGATCAGCTCCCACATCCCTATTTTCATTGACCCCTTGCAGCATGTGGCCATGCCCACTTTTTGGTGAGCACCTTTGGTGCACGCACACAGGACCACTAAGACATTTTTTCTACTTTCAACACTGGACAAATCTGTGTAGGAATGTGTATGCTTGTTAGGCTTAATGGGATGTGTAATCTTTCCAAACTCATATTTCCTCAGTCAATGGAGCCCTGCTCAGCATAGGGGTGTCAGAGAAGCACTAAACTCTGTTTTTCCTTCCCATCCCAGTGCCTGTGTGCCCCTACCCCTCTTTTCCCCCGACTGTACCTCCTCCCTATTCTCTGCAAGCTGATCCAAGCCCCTAGTTATGTGACCTGAATTTCAGTTTCCTTACCTGTTGAGGGATTTACAAGGACGAGACAGCTACTGTAGCAGCGTGGCAGTGGCTCTGAGGCAGGGCTGGTAATCAGCAACAGAGCAGCCCTTGGAATTCAGTGACTGCTATATGGACAGCTCCTGGCTGCTGGAGAGGATACTCTCCCTTGCCAACTTGATGGTAGGTTAGCAGAGCAGGGGCATACGGGATGTGTGTGTGTGTGTGTGTGTGTGTGTGTGTGTGGGGGGGGGGGGGGGGTAATGTTGCAGCCTCTTCTGAGGGGGCCAGGAGCATAACCCGAGATTTGGAAGACTCCCAGCCGTTCCGGAAGAGTGGGCAACTCTGAAATAAATGAAGTAAATATATCACAGCAGCATATCAAAGCTTACTTTGCAAGCTTTGATACGCTGCTATGATATATTTACCTCATGTATTTATGTATCTTCACAGTATCCTGCTATATGCATATAAAATACCTTCAGGGCTCTCACAGTTGTAAATCTCATTAC
>NW_026970000.1:0-1000 GCF_028390025.1 Pseudophryne corroboree
AGAAGGTGCAGAGGTAAGGGCTGGGATAAGACACATCACACCTCTATTAGTAGAAGGTACAGAGGTAAGGGATGGGATAAGACACATTACATCTATTAGTAGAAGATGCAGAGGTAAGGGCTGGGATAAGACACACTTATACCTCTATTAGTAGAAGGTGCAGAGGTAAGGGATGGGATAAGACACATTACATCTCTATTAGTAGAAGGTGCAGAGGTAAGGGCTGGGGATAATACACATTACACCTCTATTAGTAGAAGGTGCAGAGGTAAGGGATGGGATAAGACACATTACATCTCTATTAGTAGAAGGTACAGAGGTAAGGGCTGGGATAAGACATCACACCTCTATTAGTAGAAGGTGCAGAGGTAAGGGCTGGGATAAGACACATTACATCTCTATTTGTAGAAGGTGCAGAGGTAAGGGATGGGATAAGACAAGACACATCCATCCTCCTCTATTAGTAGAAGGTACAGAGGTAAGGGTTGGGATAATACACATTACATCTCTATTAGTAGATGGTGCAGAGGTAAGGGATGGGATTAGAACACATTATACCTCTATTAGTAGAAGGTACAGAGGTAAGGGATGGGATAAGACACATCACCCCTATATTAGTAGAAGGTGCAGAGGTAAGGGCTGTGATAAGACACATTATACCTCTATTTGTAGAAGGTATAGAGGTATGGGATGGGATAAGACACATTACATCTATTAATAGAAGATTGCAGGAGGTAAGGGCTGGGATAAGACACCTTATACCTGTATTAGTAGAAGGTACAGAGGTAAGGGCTGGGATAAGACACATTACATCTCTATTAGTAGAAGGTGCAGAGGTAAGGGATGGGATAAGACACATTACACCTCTATTAGTAGAAGGTGCAGAGGTAGGGGCTGGGATAAGACACATTACATCTCAATTAGTAGGAGGTGCAGAGGTAAGGGCTGGGATAAGACACATTACACCTCTATTAGTAGAAGGTGCAGTGGTAAGGGATGG
>NW_026970001.1:0-1000 GCF_028390025.1 Pseudophryne corroboree
GTTCATTCCTGGGGGACATTGGCCATCATGTGCCGGGAACGCACCATACATCTTCACCTGTGAAACCCCCACAACAGAAACGCCTAAAATCTTTTCAGTCAGTGTTAGGATTCCGTGTTGTTATTCCTCTTTATTTTTGTTTGAGATTGTACCGTACTGTGTGTGTATATTACAATTTCTGCAGCGAGGTACACTGGGATTCCACAGGGAATAACATCGGGGTGTAGAGTTTAATCTTGATCCGAGGCACCAACAGGCTAAAGCTTTGAGTGTTCCCAGGATGCACTACACCGCCTCCTCTATAGCCCCGCCTCCAGGCATTGGAGCTCAGTGTGTAAGTTGGTGACTGCAGTGCAGGCAGGTAACAGGGGAAGCTGCGCTAGGCAGCCCCTGGAAAGAGCTTTTTATGAAGAAAGAAGACTTCAGGGGCCGCAGCACAGGCACTTGGTTCTATGGGGGTAATTTTGAGTTGATCGCAGCAGCAAATTTGTTAGCAGTTGGGCAAAACCATGTGCACTGCAGGGGGGCAGATGTAACATGTGCAGAGAGAGTTAGATGTGGGTGGGTTATTTTGTTTCTGTGCAGGGTAAATACTGGCTGCTTTAATTCCACACTGCAATTTAGATTGCAGATTGAACACACCCCACCCAAATCTAACTCTCTCTGCACATGTTACATCTGCCCCCCCTGCAGTGCACATGTTTTGCCCAACTGCTAAAAAATTCCTGCTGCGATCAGCTCAGAATTACCCCCTATATGTCATGCTGTCATACCATGCTGCGCGGCTCCATTACCTCCCCCAGCGTCGCTGTATACTCCCGCGCCCTGGTTGCCGGGTACTTACAGCGGAGGTGCTCTGGTCCCATTCAGGCCACACACCCGCCGTGCTCTCCGGGATCGTATGGCCGCACATCTAGGGAGGAAGTAAGAGGGTCCCCCCCCCAGGCGGGACCGCCGAAATCACAATCAAGACGTGGTCTCCGGAGACAGATCGCGCCGC
>NW_026970003.1:300000-447500 GCF_028390025.1 Pseudophryne corroboree
CCACAGTGCCAATATTGCTTTTTAAAGTGTATCCACCAACTGCTCAATTTAAGCAGGAAAACAATTAACAGGCCAACTAAACCCTCCCCCCTCCTTTTACCCCATCACTTTGTCCAGTCCCTGTGGTCCATACTGTATTGCCATTATTATGCATGTTGCTGTGCTGGCCCTTTTCTGAATGTCCCTGCCACCGCCACCGAAGAGCTGGATAGCCCAGTATGAAAACCACCTGCCGGCCTCACTGACGGTCCGAGTCAAAGGCTCCATTTTTTTTTTAAAGATCCCTCTGCCAAGTTAAGGGGGGGTTGAGGGGGCCCCAGAGATATCAGTGTACTGGGCCCCGAGATTTCTGTTGCTGGCCCTGACCCTCAGGGGCGTATCTACCCCTTGGCCAGGATGGCACTTGCCAGGGGCACCATCCAGCTGTGCCAACCGTGGCTAAGGGATAGAGTTCTGCAGTCTCGGCGTGGGACTGACCAATTAGACGGTGAGGGAAGGATACTGAAATTGTCCCAACCCTGTTACAGTTTGAAACGCCCCTCAACTGCTGTCCACTGCTTCACTCCTAGCTCTGCCCCTTTGAAATTATTAATCCCTACCCCCCGGTAGGCGGAGTTCTCCAGGCCCATACTCAGGAGTCACCACTGCTGTACATTATGTGCCGGTTGTAGAGGCAGAGCGGGGAACATCAGAGAACGCCACAAATTACACAGTGGGCAAGGAGATGGCTGGAGACAGCTGCACAGCCATGCCTTGCAAGTTCGAGAGAGCTGTTGAATTTCAGCACTTCAAGTCAGAGCCTGCCCCCTGCTGCCCAAGCAGTCCGTGACAGTTAGTGTCGAGGAGGGAGGGATTTGTGCATGTGTGCTATCAGTGTGTGTGTGGGGGGGTGGAGGATGTGTGTGACTGTGAGGGAGCTGTCAGTGTCAGTGGGGAGAGGAGCAGGAGGGAGTTGTCAGTGTGTGGAAGTGATGAGAGTTGTCAGTATTGGGGAAATGTGTGTGTGTGTGTGTGTACTAGATTTTGGAGTGTGTGTTTGTGAGAGGTTTCAGTTGGGGAATTAGAGTTCATACAGTAATTAAATGTTTTCATATTGAGAACTACATCTCCCAGCATATACAGTGTGCTGGGGATGCTAACAAGCTTTATTTAAAAGTCTAAAAACATTGCTTTTATGACTGCAATGGTTAAAAAGGGAGAGCTATAAATCAATTTATCAGTGAATGATCGCAGTTTGAGCTGTTACATTTTACTGAACCACCTATCCCTCCACACTCACTACCTGTCCTCAGGATACATTTACCATCCCGGCAGACGGTATACCGGCGGTCATTTGACCGATGTTGGAATTCTGACACCACTTGGGAGACTGGTGCCGGCACACAGACAGCCAACATCCCGAAGGCGAGTATTGGAGGGAGGGTTAGGACCGGGGGAGGGGGTGTTAGGGAAGGCACTAGGAGGGGGGGGGGGTTAGTCCTAGCTGCCACCCCCTGAGGGTTAGCCCTATCCGCCACCCCCCCAGAGGGTTAGGATTAGGTATCATGTGACTGCTGGAATCCCGAGCGCCGGATGCCATACCCAACCCCCTTTACTTTTTCAGGCATTTCTATCTCTCCTCTCTCTATGGTGTTCCGATTGCCCACTTTCCCTTGTGCTTTTCTCTCTCTCTCTCTCTCTCTCTCCTTTGTTTAGAGCATCAGTTTCTGTAGTCCACTTTATCCTTATTTTTTCCAGTGTTTCACTATCTCTCTGATGTAATGAGGATGTATGGTCTAGAGGGATCAGTAATGCATTGTACTGTATAGAGGCGTCAGGGATGTAGCGTAGGGTATAGAGGCGTCAGGGATGTAGCGTAGGTTATAGAGGCATCAGGAATGTAGCGTAGGGAATAGAGGCATCAGGGATGTAGCGTAGGGTATAGAGGCGTCAGGGATGTAGCATAGGGAATAGAGGCGTCAGGGATGTAGCGTAGGGAATAGAGGCGTCAGGGATGTAGCGTAGGGAATAGAGGCGTCAGGGATTTAGCTTAGGGAATATAGGCATCAGGGATGTACTAGCAGGTATATAGAGGTCAGTGTACTGTATAGAGGGGTCAGTAATGCAGTGATGGTTATAGAAAGGTCAGTGATGTAGTGTAGGGTATAGAGGGGTCAGTTATGTAGTGTGGGGTAAAGAGGGGTCAGTAAAGATACTAAGCTGAAGTACTTAGAACACTTCTTGAATTAAGACACAACCTGCAAGAAAAAGTATGCAATATGGGTGAAAAGGCAAATGTCAGAGGTCTGATACAAGTGACCAGCTCCACACCTTGCACCACATAGCGTTATGTTAAACTGGGATATGTTCTTTTTTGGTGTGTGTGTGTGTGTGTGTGTGTGTGTGTGTATGTGTGTGTGTGTGTGGGGGGGGGGGGTGCCAAAGGAAATTTTTGCCATTGGCTCCTTTGGTTTAGAACCAGCCCTGATCACAAAATATTTTTGTCTGAGCAGACTGGACACTGATCAGCGTTGGCTCATTCTCAGCCCCCCGCCCAGCCTCTGTTGCCAACAGACTGCTATTAGCTAGTTAACCTTCTGCCTTCCCTATCTATGACACAGACTGCTGCTAATGCTACCAGAATGTTCCCAGTGGCTTCACACCAACAGTGAATCCCAGCCGATGATGTAGGGCAGCGTGTGGGGGAGGGGGTCAGTTGCTGTGGCTCCAACATGGTAACCGCCAATGGACTGCAATGCTTTATCGAAAGGGGGGGCGCCAGTCCCTTACTTTGCCAGGGGCGCTTGGACCCCTAGCTACACCTCTGTTGACCCTAACCGATACCCCTAAACTAACCATAATTCCTGCAGTAAAAATCCATGTTTCTATGTATATAGGGGGTCATTCCGAGTTGATCGCTTGCTGCCGTTGTTCGCTGCGTAGCAATCAGTTGAAAAAAAATGGCTAATCTGTGCATGCGCATGCTCCGTAATGTGCATGCGCATCGTACGGGTACAAAGTCCATTGTGGTTTTGCCGCCATTTTCACACGTGCATTGAGATTGATAGGGAGAGGACGTGGCTGGCGTCCTCTCCTTTTAGACTAGAGTACTAGAGAGAGACACAAATTTTGGGGAGCATATTATTAGGAGGAGTACTACTTGCTGCTGATAGTGTGACCAGTGACCACCAGTTTAATTAATCCGCTCTCTGCCTGAAGAAAAACGATACACAGTGTGACACAGTCACATACCATATCTGTGCTCAGCCCAGTGTGCTGCATTATATGTAATACTGTATATCATTATCTGACTGTGCTGAGTGCTCACTGCTCACACAGCTT
Source organism: Pseudophryne corroboree (assembly GCF_028390025.1). NCBI lineage: Eukaryota > Metazoa > Chordata > Amphibia > Anura > Myobatrachidae > Pseudophryne > Pseudophryne corroboree. Next base: position 303,322 of record NW_026970003.1, read on the forward strand.
AATTGTGGGGGAGACTGGGGAGCAGTTATAGCAGGAGTACATATTTTAAGTACAGTGCACACTTTTGCTGCCAGAGTGCCACTGCCAGTGTGACTGACCAGTGACCACTGACCACCAGTATTGTGATTGTCTGCTGACCACCAGTATATTGTGATTGTCTGCCTGAAAAAGTTAAACACTCGTCGTGTGGTGTTTTTATAAACGCATTCTGCAGACAGTGTCCAGCAGGTCCGTCATTACATAATATATACCTGTCCGGCTGCAGTACTAGTGTGATATATATATATATATATTTTAATTTTATCTCATTATCATCCAGTCTATATTAGCAGCAGACACAGTACGGTAGTCCACGGCTGTAGCTACTAGTGTGATATATAATATATATATATTTTAATTTTATCTCATTATCATCCAGTCTATATTAGCAGCAGACACAGTACGGTAGTCCACGGCTGTAGCTACCTCTGTGTCGGCAGTCGCTCGTCCATCCATAATTGTATACCACCTACCCGTGGTTTTTTTTTCTATCTTCTTGATACTAGTAGCTTACTTTAGGAGTCTGCAGTGCTGACAGACAGTGTCCAGCAGGTCCGTCATTACATAATATATACCTGTCCGGCTGCAGTACTAGTGTGATATATATATATATTTTAATTTTATCTCATTATCATCCAGTCTATATTAGCAGCAGACACAGTACGGTAGTCCACGGCTGTAGTTACCTCTGTGTCGGCAGTCGCTCGTCCATCCATAATTGTATACCACCTACCGTTGGTTTTTTTTTTCTATCTTCTTGATACTAGTAGCTTACTTTAGGAGTCTGCAGTGCTGAGTCTGACAGACAGTGTCCAGCAGGTCCGTCATTACATAATATATACCTGTCCGGCTGCAGTACTAGTGTGATATATAATATATATATATTTTAATTTTATCTCATTATCATCCAGTCTATATTAGCAGCAGACACAGTACGGTAGTCCACGGGTGTAGCTACCTCTGTGTCGGCAGTCGCTCGTCCATCCATAATTGTATACCACCTACCCGTGGTTTTTTTTTTTTCTATCTTCTTGATACTAGTAGCTTACTTTAGGAGTCTGCAGTGCTGACAGACAGTGTCCAGCAGGTCCGTCATTACATAATATATACCTGTCCGGCTGCAGTACTAGTGTGATATATATATATATATATATATTTTAATTTTATCTCATTATCATCCAGTCTATATTAGCAGCAGACACAGTACGGTAGTCCACGGCTGTAGCTACCTCTGTGTCGGCAGTCGCTCGTCCATCCATAATTGTATACCACCTACCCGTGTTTTTTTTTTTTCTATCTTCTTGATACTAGTAGCTTACTTTAGGAGTCTGCAGTGCTGACAGACAGTGTCCAGCAGGTCCGTCATTACATAATATATACCTGTCCGGCTGCAGTACTAGTGTGATATATATATATATTTTAATTTTATCTCATTATCATCCAGTCTATATTAGCAGCAGACACAGTACGGTAGTCCACGGCTGTAGCTACCTCTGTGTCGGCAGTCGCTCGTCCATCCATAATTGTATACCACCTACCCGTGTTTTTTTTTTTTTTCTATCTTCTTGATACTAGTAGCTTACTTTAGGAGTCTGCAGTGCTGACAGACAGTGTCCAGCAGGTCCGTCATTACATAATATATACCTGTCCGGCTGCAGTACTAGTGTGATATATATATATATATATTTTAATTTTATCTCATTATCATCCAGTCTATATTAGCAGCAGACACAGTACGGTAGTCCACGGCTGTAGCTACCTCTGTGTCGGCAGTCGCTCGTCATCCATAAGTATACTAGTATCCATCCATCTCCATTGTTTACCTGAGGTGCCTTTTAGTTGTGCCTATTAAAATATGGAGAACAAAAATGTTGAGGTTCCAAAAATAGGGAAAGATCAAGATCGACTTCCACCTCGTGCTGAAGCTGCTGCCACTAGTCATGGCTGAGACGATGAAATGCCAGCAACGTTGTCTGCCAAGGCCGATGCCCAATGTCATAGTACAGAGCATGTAAAATCCAAAACACCAAATATCAGTAAAAAAAGGACTCAAAAATCTAAAATAAAATTGTCGGAGGAGAAGCGTAAACTTGCCAATATGCCATTTACCACACGGAGTGGCAAGGAACGGCTGAGGCCCTGGCCTATGTTCATGGCTAGTGGTTCAGCTTCACATGAGGATGGAAGCACTCAGCCTCTCGCTAGAAAAATGAAAAGACTCAAGCTGGCAAAAGCACAGCAAAGAACTGTGCGTTCTTCGAAATCCCAAATCCACAAGGAGAGTCCAATTGTGTCGGTTGCGATGCCTGACCTTCCCAACACTGGACGTGAAGAGCATGCGCCTTCCACCATTTGCACGCCCCCTGCAAGTGCTGGAAGGAGCACCCGCAGTCCATTTCCTGATAGTCAGATTGAAGATGTCAGTGTTGAAGTACACCAGGATGAGGAGGATATGGGTGTTGCTGGCGCTGGGGAGGAAATTGACCAGGAGGATTCTGATGGTGAGGTGGTTTGTTTAAGTCAGGCACCCGGGGAGACACCTGTTGTCCGTGGGAGGAATATGGCCATTGACATGCCTGGTGAAAATACCAAAAAAATCAGCTCTTCGGTGTGGAAGTATTTCAACAGAAATGCGGACAACAGGTGTCAAGCCGTGTGTTGCCTTTGTCAAGCTGTAATAAGTAGGGGTAAGGACGTTAACCACCTCGGAACATCCTCCCTTATACGTCACCTGCAGCACATTCATAATAAGTCAGTGACAAGTTCAAAAACTTTGGGCGACAGCGGAAGCAGTCCACTGACCAGTAAATCCCTTCCTCTTGTAACCAAGCTCACGCAAACCACCCCACCAACTCCCTCAGTGTCAATTTCCTCCTTCCCCAGGAATGCCAATAGTCCTGCAGGCCATGTCACTGGCAATTCTGACGAGTCCTCTCCTGCCTGGGATTCCTCCGATGCATCCTTGCGTGTAACGCCTACTGCTGCTGGCGCTGCTGTTGTTGCTGCTGGGAGTCGATGGTCATCCCAGAGGGGAAGTCGTAAGCCCACTTTTACTACTTCCACCAAGCAATTGACTGTCCAACAGTCCTTTGCGAGGAAGATGAAATATCACAGCAGTCATCCTGTTGCAAAGCGGATAACTGAGGCCTTGACAACTATGTTGGTGTTAGACGTGCGTCCGGTATCCGCCGTTAGTTCACAGGGAACTAGACAATTTCTTGAGGTAGTGTGCCCCCGTTACCAAATACCATCTAGGTTCCACTTCTCTAGGCAGGCGATACCGAGAATGTACACGGACGTCAGAAAAAGACTCACCAGTGTCCTAAAAAATGCAGTTGTACCCAATGTCCACTTAACCACGGACATGTGGACAAGTGGAGCAGGGCAGGGTCAGGACTATATGACTGTGACAGCCCACTGGGTAGATGTATGGACTCCCGCCGCAAGAACAGCAGCAGCGGCACCAGTAGCAGCATCTCGCAAACGCCAACTCCTAGGCAGGCTACGCTTTGTATCACCGGTTTCCAGAATACGCACACAGCTGAAAACCTCTTACGGCAACTGAGGAAGATCATCGCGGAATGGCTTCCCCCAATTGGACTCTCCTGTGGATTTGTGGCATCGGACAACGCCAGCAATATTGTGTGTGCATTAAATATGGGCAAATTCCAGCACGTCCCATGTTTTGCAAATACCTTGAATTTGGTGGTGCAGAATTATTTAAAAAACGAGAGGGGCGTGCAAGAGATGCTGTCGGTGGCCAGAAGAATTGCGGGACACTTTCGGCGTACAGGCACCACGTACAGAAGACTGGAGCAACACCAAAAACGCCTGAACCTGCCCTGCCATCATCTGAAGCAAGAAGTGGTAACGAGGTGGAATTCAACCCTATATATGCTTCAGAGGTTGGAGGAGCAGCAAAAGGCCATTCAAGCCTATACAATTGAGCACGATATAGGAGGTGGAATGCACCTGTCTCAAGCGCAGTGGAGAATGATTTCAACGTTGTGCAAGGTTCTGCTGCCCTTTGAACTTGCCACACGTGAAGTCAGTTCAGACACTGCCAGCCTGAGTCAGGTCATTCCCCTCATCAGGCTTTTGCAGAAGAAGCTGGAGACATTGAAGGAGGAGCTAACACAGAGCGATTCCGCTAGGCATGTGGGACTTGTGGATGGAGCCCTTAATTCGCTTAACAAGGATTCACGGGTGGTCAATCCGTTGAAATCAGAGCACTACATTTTGGCCACCGTGCTCGATCCTAGATTTAAAACCTACCTTGGATCTCTCTTTCCGGCACACACAAGTCTGCTGGGGTTCAAAGACCTGCTGGTGAGAAAATTGTCAAGTCAAGAGGAACGCGACCTGTCAACATCTCCTCCTTCACATTCTCCCGCAACTGGGGGTGCGAGGAAAAGGCTCAGAATTCCGAGCCCACCCGCTGGCGGTGATGCAGGGCAGTCTGGAGCGACTGCTGATGCTGACATCTGGTCCGTACTGAAGGACCTGACAACGATTACGGAGTCGGACATGTCGTCTACTGGCACTGCATATGATTCTCTCCCCATTGAAAGAATGGTGGAGGATTATATGAGTGACCGCATCCAAGTAGGCACGTCAGACAGTCCGTACTTATACTGGCAGGAAAAAGAGGCAATTTTGAGGCCCTTGCACAAACTGGCTTTATTCTACCTAAGTTGCCCTCCCACAAGTGTGTACTCCGAAAGAGTGTTTAGTGCCGCCGCTCACCTTGTCAGCAATCGGCGTACGAGGTTACTTCCAGAAAATGTGGAGAAGATGATGTTCATTAAAATGAATTATAATCAATTCCTCCGTGGAGACATTGACCAGCAGCAATTGCCTCCACAAAGTACACAGGGAGCTGAGATGGTGGATTCCAGTGGGGACGAATTGATAATCTGTGAGGAGGGGGATGTACACGGTGATATATCGGAGGATGATGATGAGGTGGACATCTTGCCTCTGTAGAGCCAGTTTGTGCAAGGAGAGATTAATTGCTTCTTTTTTGGTGGGGGTCCAAACCAACCCGTCATTTCAGTCACAGTCGTGTGGCAGACCCTGTCACTGAAATGATTGGTTGGTTAAAGTGTGCATGTCCTGTTTATACAACATAAGGGTGGGTGGGAGGGCCCAAGGACAATTCCATCTTGCACCTCTTTTTTCTTTCATTTTTCTTTGCGTCATGTGCTGTTTGGGGAGTATTTTTTTGAAGGGCCATCCTGCGTGACACTGCAGTGCCACTCCTAGATGGGCCAGGTGTTTGTGTCGGCCACTAGGGTCGCTTATCTTACTCACACAGCTACCTCATTGCGCCTCTTTTTTTCTTTGCGTCATGTGCTGTTTGGGTAATGTTTTTTGGAAGGGCCATCCTGCGTGACACTGCAGTGCCACTCCTAGATGGGCCAGGTGTTTGTGTCGGCCACTAGGGTCGCTTATCTTACTCACACAGCTACCTCATTGCGCCTCTTTTTTTCTTTGCGTCATGTGCTGTTTGGGGAGTGTTTTTTGGAAGGGCCATCCTGCGTGACACTGCAGTGACACTCCTAGATGGGCCAGGTGTTTGTGTCGGCCGCTAGGGTCGCTTAGCTTACTCACACAGCTACCTCATTGCGCCTCTTTTTTTCTTTGCGTCATGTGCTGTTTGGGGAGTGTTTTTTGGAAGGGCCATCCTGCGTGACACTGCAGTGCCACTCCTAGATGGGCCAGGTGTTTGTGTCGGCCACTAGGGTCGCTTAGCTTAGTCATCCAGCGACCTCGGTGCAAATTTTAGGACTAAAAATAATATTGTGAGGTGTGAGGCGTTCAGAATAGACTGAAAATGAGTGGAAATTATGGTTTTTGAGGTTAATAATACTTTGGGATCAAAATGACCCCCAAATTCTATGATTTAAGCTGTTTTTTAGTGTTTTTTGAAAAAAACACCCGAATCCAAAACACACCCGAATCCGACAAAAAAAATTCGGTGAGGTTTTGCCAAAATGCGGTCTAACCCAAAACACGGCCGCGGAACCGAACCCAAAACCAAAACACAAAACCCGAAAAATTTCAAGTGCACATCTCTAATAGAGGGGTCAGTAATGCAGTGATGGTTATAGAAAGGTCAGTGATGTAGTGTAGGGTATAGAGGGGTCAGTTATGTAGTGTGGGGTAAAGAGGGGTCAGTAAAGATACTAAGCTGAAGTACTTAGAACACTTCTTGAATTAAGACACAACCTGCAAGACAAAAGTATGCAATATGGGTGAAAAGGCAAATGTCAGAGGTCTGATACAAGTGACCAGCTCCACACCTTGCACCACATAGCGTTATGTTAAACTGGGATATGTTCTTTTTTGGTGTGTGTGTGTGTGTGTGTGTGTGTGTGTGTGTGTGTATGTGTGTGTGTGTGTGTGTGGGGGGGGGGGGTGCCAAAGGAAATTTTTGCCATTGGCTCCTTTGGTCTAGAACCAGCCCTGATCACAAAATATTTTTGTCTGAGCAGACTGGACACTGATCAGCGTTGGCTCATTCTCAGCCCCCCGCCTAGCCTCTGCTGCCAACAGACTGCTATTAGCTAGTTAACCTTCTGCCTTCCCTATCTATGACACAGACTGCTGCTAATGCTACCAGAATGTTCCCAGTGGCTTCACACCAACAGTGAATCCCAGCCGATGATGTAGGGCAGCGTGTGGGGGAGGGGGTCAGTTGCTGTGGCTCCAACATGGTAACCGCCAATGGACTGCAATGCTTTATCGAAAGGGGGGGCGCCAGTCCCTTACTTTGCCAGGGGCGCTTGGACCCCTAGCTACACCTCTGTTGACCCTAACCGATACCCCTAAACTAACCATAATTCCTGCAGTAAAAATCCATGTTTCTATGTATATAGGGGGTCATTCCGAGTTGATCGCTTGCTGCCGTTGTTCGCTGCGTAGCAATCAGTTGAAAAAAAATGGCTAATCTGTGCATGCGCATGCTCCGTAATGTGCATGCGCATCGTACGGGTACAAAGTCCATTGTGGTTTTGCACTAGTTCTAGCGATTATTCCAATCACAGAACAGGCCACAAGGAGATTGACAGAAAGAGGGCGTTTCTGGGTGTCAACTGACCGTTTTCAGGGAGTGCTTGGAAAAATGCAGGCGTGGCAGAAGAAATGCAGACGTGGCTGGGCATTCGCTGGATGGGTGTGTGACATCAAAAGCCGTCCCTCGGTTGTTAGAATCAACGCACACGAAGTGTAACTACAGTACTGGTCTTATTTTGAAACGATTTTGCAGGCGCTCTGCTACTCAAGTATTCGCACTTCTCCAAAGTGAATATACACTCTCCAGTGGGCAGCGACAATGCGTTTGCATGGCTGCTAAAAACTGCTAGCGAGCAATCAACTCAGAATGACCCCCATAGTGTATTGCAAGAAAATATCTGTAAATCCAATGGTACCGTAAGTGCGGTATATACTCGCACTTCTTTGCGGGGTGAGAACATCTCCCCTAAGTGAAGTCAGCCCTATGAATAGAGTTTGTGTGATCCCTGTGCAGCAGTCACAGAAAGGGTTCATCTCTGCAGTTTGTCACTCAAATTACATTGCTGCATTTTTTCTAGAAGTGGATCTGAGAGCTGTTACCCGCAGACCAGCTACAATAATTATCCTGGGTACTCACTAGACCAGTGGTTCTCAAACTGCACCCTGGGGTGCCTCAGGACACTTGCAGGGGTGCCTTGGATTGGTGGTCCAGGACCAATTCAAAATATTTATAGTTAGTGTTATAGGCAAAACCAGTGCTGTTGGCTGGCAATCATAACATATGTGCACAAGCAGAAGCAAATCCTGTCCCCTACCAAAGGGCCAGTGCTAGGGTGTTGGCGCCTCCCTGCAAACTATTAATTTGGGCCCTCTCTCCAATACTTAATAAAGGGACAGTGCGCTCCTTAAAAAAAGAAGGTGTGGTATCACAAGGAAGGGGCATGGCCACACAATAGCACCCCAAATCAAAATACGCCACACAGTAGCACTATCTTATTGTCATTACACCGCATGTAATAATAATAATAATAATACCCACAGTCGCAGTGCCCTTTATACACATAACCACCATATCAGTGCAGCTTACACACATAATGCCAACAGTAGCAGTGCCCCTTCTACACATGCCCACGGTGGCAATCCTTTACATGGCAAATATCAACCTGGTTTTGCCATGTAAAGGATTGCCACTTTAAAAACAAACAATCAAAAAAAAAAAAAAACAACAGGAAAAAACACAAAATCTCTCACTTTCTGATTCTCACACCCTATTACATTCCTCCCTATATATTTAAATGTTTCTATTACTGTATGTTCCCTCTTCCCTTCTCCAAACTATACACATCAACATTTTTTAGTATTTCCAGGTAAGTTTTGTGATGTAGGCCATGCACAATTTTAGTTGCCCTAATGTATTTACAGCCTTCTGGAGATATGGCTTCTGGAACTGAACACAGGATTCTAAATGTGGCTGTACCAAGGACCTATACAGTGGCATTACAGGTTGAGTATCCCTTATCCAAAATGCTTGGGACCAGAGGAATTTTGGATATCAGATTTGTATTTTGGAATAATTGCATACCATAACGAGATATTATGGTGATGGGACCTAAATCTAAGCACAGAAGGCATTTATGTTTCATATACACCTTATACACACAGCCTGAAGGTCATTTTAGCCAATATTTTTTATAACTTTGTGCATTAAACAAAGTGTGTGTACATTCACAGAATTCATTTATGTTTCATATACACCTTATACACACAGTCTGAAGTTCATTTAATACAATATTTTTAATAACTTTGAGTATTAAACAAAGTTTGTGTACACTGAGCCATCAAAACACAAAGGTTTCACTATCTCAGTCTCACTCAAAAAAGTCCGTATTTCGGAATATTCCGTATTTCTGAATATTTGGATATGGGATACTCAACCTGTATTACTTTTTTCTGCTACTGGTTCTTTAACCTATGCAAACAAGCATCTGACTTGCCTTTCCTATTGCTTTGTTACATTGCTCACCTGAAATAGTAATACTTAGATAGCTTTCCTCTTGCCATTATAATGCCCTTAATATTATAGTTAGCCTTTGCATTTTTGAGACGTGTATGATTTTGCATTTTTTGGCATTAAATGTTGCCATGTTCTTGACCATTCCTCTAGTCCAGGGGCGGAACTGCCAGAGACAACGGAGTCAGTTGCCGCCGGGCTCCAGCCCTAAAGGGGCTTCCTCCATTGCCCCCCGGCTGTTACGTGCCCTTCCTACTAAATAGACAAAGGCGCTACCAGCAGGGTCTCGCAGTTTGTACATTCCATGCCGTAACACCCTTCTTTCCACCTTCACAATGAAGCTATTGGTACTTTGCAAAAAAAAAATTATTAGCATTGCAACTCAGCAGATCAATGCAGTGTGCAGCCACACACTCCATATATCTGCTCAGCCACAAAGCTGATTATTTCTTCACAAAGTACAAGGTGAGCTCCAAATAGAATTCTCTAGCTTAGATTATACCTTTCTATGCAAGGGTAAATAGCTCAATTGTTTGACTGCAATGCCACAGGAAATGGTTTGGATCCAAGACAGTGTGACTGAATAATAAAGAAACCTTAAGATGAGTTCATGAATGTTGTATAAGTATTAGTGAGAGAATGGGTCAGGAGCATGCTAGGCTGCAAAAAATAAGGTAGGCTGCAAGTGAAAGTAATGATCTCCTATATATTTTCCCAGATCTGTCACTCTGTGTGGCTAACTCTGGGGGAAGTCACAGCAATGGGCGGAGACGGCATCTGCAGGACGATACACCAGTGCCAGCAGCAGACCGTAACAAAGTGACAGATCAGGGAGAATATATAGGAGGTAGGGAGGTGGCCATGGTACATGGCTGGCCAAGGGACACTAGCTCATGTACCCCTTTACCACTGAGGCTGGCCACCAAGGATGGACCTGTCACCAGTGCACATGCAATAACCTCTTCTGCTGCCCTCTTTGCAACTCAGATTGCCCAGTGCTCCCCTTCGCTAACAGTCCACAAAGTTTCCCCATCTCACGATCTGCCTCCTCACCCCCACTTTCATCTCTACAGCACACGCGCATATCATACAAGATCCCATCATGCGTACGTAGGTCTGAAATGCAAGAGGGAGGTTGGGGGGAGATTGGCATGCGCCAGCAACACCACACAGCTCACTGTGACCACAGTGGAGAGGCGCTGCAACAGGACAATACACCAACCTCGGAGCAAGGAACTGCGTCGGTCAGGAGGAGAACTATTTCAATAGCATAAAAAGGTTAATGCGTCCCACCCTATGGACACCAGACTCATCAAGTCACTGTTGCCAGAGTCTCATACAATGACTCTGAACCTCTAAGCACACTATTTGACTGTCCACACCCTGCTGTGCCTAATACCCATCTCCTCCACCACCCTCAACACTGACCCACACATCATTCACCCACAAAGATACAATAAAGGTAGTTTGGATAAATTAGCTAAATGAAATGGATTTAACCAATTTATCTAAATGACCATTTTTGGATGTTTTCCAGTGTTTGTGAGCAAATGGTCAATTGTCATTTGCTGCCACATATTGGCATAATTTTGTTTCAACTAGAAAAAAAAAAATTGGACAGATAATCTAAGTGTGGATCCAGTTTAAAGGTCCGTATTCACGGCCCGATTTTGGGGAGAGATGTGTGCTGAGCGAACTGCTCAGCACACATCTCTGCCCCCGCTCAGCACAGCGTGATGTGTGCTGAGCGTACGGGGGGTGGGGGGGGGGGCGCTCATTTCACCCCCTGTGTAGGGCATTCTGTGTGTATCCAGTTTTCCAGGTGTGAGCATCATACAACTACTGACTTGCGAGTAACTATACAGCAGCTCCATACCTTGTGACTTGAAGAAACACCAGTAAACCCCGGGAATGCTGCAGTCAAAGCAACAATTCCTCTTCTTACATTCCGCTGCACTTATTGTGGGGTAGCCGCAATCCCTTCTGCTGTACGGTTCCACATTACATTGTTTCTTGTCACTTCCTGTTGATGCAGTAAGGAAACATCCAGGAATTACAGCAGCTTAGTTTTTTTTTTTTTTAACTGGGGCAATTTAGCTAGATCACAGGGCAATTTAGCTCCTTTGGTCCTTTTTTAGGACAAGTTAATCAGACAGTTGAGCATACTGAAAAACAGCTAACAGGAAATTTCCACTTAAATGGTATTTTCTAATCTTATCTGACCATGACTAAAAATAAAGGATACACAAGATAAACTCTTAGAGCCATGGACCTTATCCATGTTTAAGCTCCATCAAATCTGTAATCAATAGCACTACATGCTCCCACTTTACCACTGTACTATATACTCTACCTGTGTTTTTAAGGTAAAAACACCATTTAACCCCAGTGACACTTGAATTAAAGCAGCAGCCTCTGGAATAGCATTCCTTAGCATTGATCCCAGGAAATCTGCAATCTTCACGCTCTTTGATAGCCATGCTACATTGCTGTTTACTTGGATGGAGCAGAGAGCACAACATCAGGACATAGGAAATATTACAATGCATGATAAGAAAGGTGTGAGCTCTACAGCAAGGCCTCTAACCCTTTGCCAGTGCCAAATACATAGGGCTTAACTCAGATCTGATCACAGCAGCAAATTTATTAGCTTAAACCATGTACACTGCAGGGGGGGGGGTGTATAATATGTGCAGAGAGAGTTAGATTTTGGTGCGGTGTGTTCAAACTGAAATCTAAATTGCAGTGTAAAAACAAAACAGCCAGTATTTACCCTGCACACAAACAATATAACCCACCTAAATCTCTCTGCAAATGTTATATCTGCCCCCCCCCCAACCCTGCAGTGCACATGGTTTTGCCCACTAGCTAACAAATTTGCTGCATCTGGGAATTACAGCAGCTTAATATTTCTTTTTACAGAAGGTTCAGCAAATTAAATTATTTAGTGAAATACTGTAATCATAACAGTTACAGGGATATTGTAGGTAGATTTATTGTCAGTGGATAAATGTAAAAATTAAACCCTTAGGCATAGTTCCAAAATGCTGTCATTGCAATCCAGATTTTAAGGATATCATGCTTGAGCACAGGTGACTTAATTAGAACTTCGGTCAATGTGAATTAACCATTGGACTCAACCATGGTTATCCTTAAAACCCAGGGGTCTATTTAAGATCGATCTTAATCGATGTTGGGCTTCCAGGTTGAAAAAAAAACACACATTTACTAACATTTTAAAATTTATATAAAAAATCATCTGTTCGTAAATGCAGTGCACATGGTTTTGCCCAACTGCTAACAAAAATCCTGCTGCGATCAACTCAGAATTACCCCCCATGGCCCTCATTCCGAGTTGTTCGCTCGCAAGCTGCTTTTAGCAGCATTGCACACGCTAAGCTGCCGCCTACTGGGAGTGAATCTTAGCATCTTAAAATTGCGAACGAAAGATTTGCAATATTGCGATAAGACATCTCTGTGCAGTTTCTGAGTAGCTCGAGACTTACTCTGCCAGTGCGATCAGTTCAGTGCTTGTCGTTCCTGGTTTGACGTCACAAACACACCCAGCGTTCGCCCAGACACTCCTCCGTTTCTCCAGCCACTCCCGCGTTTTTCCCAGAAACGGTAGCATTTTTTCCCACACGCCCCTAAAACGGCCTGTTTCCGCCCAGAAACACCCACTTCCTGTCAATCACATTACGATCACCAGAACGATGAAAAAACCGTGAGTAATATTCCTAACTGCATAGCAAATTTACTTGGCGCAGTCGCAGTGTGAACATTGCGCATGCGCATTAAGCGGAAAATCGCTGCGATGCGAAGAAAATTACCGAGCGAACAACTCGGAATGACCACCTATGTGCACTGCAGGGAAGGCAGATTTAACATGTGCAGAGAGAGTTAGATTTGGGTGTGGTGTGTTCAATCTGCAATCTAATTTGCAGTGTAAAAATAAAGCAGTTAGTATTTACCCTGCACAGAAACAAAATAACTCACCCAAATCTAACTCTTTCTGCACATGTTATATCTGCCTCCCCTGCAGTACACATGGTTTTGCCCAACTGCTAACAAAATTCCTGCTGCGATCAACTTGGAATTACCCCCATCGATTGATGTTTTCACACTGCTCGTGTATATAAGACATAGGGCCTAATTCAGTTTGGATCGTAATACGCGTTCCAACCGCAAAAACTTTGAAGAGGATGGGGGCATATACGCAGGGTCCATCCTGTGCATGTGCCTACATTTTCTCCGGGTGCCCCGCAGAAAATGCGAATGCCTCTGCCTGTCAATCAGTAGAGGGCGTACCTTCGCAGGTATATCGCGATCATGAGCCATGTCTCCCATTTTTGTAATTATAGGTGCTCTGTGAGCTGCTGGCCATGCCCCAGCCCCTCTGTCTCCCGTGAATAGAGATTGAGGCTTATTCAGACCAGATCACTTCAATTTATTTTCACCCAGCGGGCAATCTGGTTTGCACTGCACATGCGTATGCGCCACAATGCGTAAGTGCGACGGTCCGGAGATCACAAGAAGATTGACAAGAAGAGGGTGTTTGTGTGGGTGGCAACTGAATGTTTCTAGGGAGTGTCCGGAAAAACACTGGAGGGACCCGGCGTTTTGTGGGAGGATTTGTGACGTCACCTCAATGGCTGAGTAAGTGCTGAGCTGTGCAGCTCTTGTGCACATGTGATCACACACCTGCACAGCAAATTTTCCCTTCCGCTGTAGGCGACAACTACCTGATTACAGGGATGCAAAAAACACACCCTAGCGATCAGGTCTGAATTACCCACAATGTGCATATTTGCAGAGCAACAAGCTACAGGGAGCCTTCCACCCCCCCCCCCTTTCCCATGGGAAGGGGGGGGGGTTGTTTGGGTTAGCTGGACATTCCCCAAAAAAGTGACTGTCCTGCAAAAATTGGGATAGTTGGGAGGTATGTTCAAATACATTTATTGTTTTGCATGCAGGGTAAATACTGGCTTCTTTGACATTTAGCCACAAATGCTGCACAGCTGAATTACAGTATTACACTGCAATTAACAGTTATGCTAGGACATTCCCCCTCCCAAATCTACCTCTCTCTGCATGTTACATCTGTCCCACAGTGGCGTGCGGTGAGGTCAGTGGCTAGTGAGGCACTACAGCCATAATGTCCGCCGAATCCTGCCGATGACCCTTAGCCAATGCCTGCTACTGCCTCTGAGCCGATACCCGCTGCCACCGCCAATGGCTTACAAACTCGCCCACAATCAACTGACCCAGCCCTCCACCACTAATTTCTATCTCAGTCCGATGCCGCCAATGCCCGCTGCCTGCCTGCTCATTGTTCTCGTTATATATTATAAATTTTTAAAGAAAAAAAAATGAGTGTTTGGGACTGGGAAGGGTGAGGGAGGAGGACATGAATGCAATTTTGTTGTCCAGGGCTTCCATTAACTTAAAGGAGAAGGGTCTGAATGGGTTAAAAAAAATGCGTGAGGTCCCCCCTCCTTAGTATAACCAGCCTCGGGCTCTTTGAGCCGGTCCTGGTTATTTAAATACTGGGGGAAAAATTGGACAGGGGTTCCCCGTATTTAGACAACCAGCACCGGGCTCTTAGACCGGTCCAGGTTCCAAAAATACGTGGGACAATAGATGTAGGGGTCCCCCATATTTTTAAAACCAGCACCGGGCTCCACTAGCCAGAGAGATAATGCCACAGCCGGGGGACACTTTTATGTAGGTCCCTGCGGCCCTGGCATTACCCCTCCAACTAGTCACCCCTGGCCGGGGTTCCCTGGAGGAGTGGGGACCCCTTAAATCAAGAGGTTCCTCCCCTCGAGGCACCCAAGGGCCAGGGGTGAAGCCCGAGGCTGTCCCCAGCACCCCTGGGTGGTGGGTGCCGGGCTGATAGCCATGTGTGTAAAAAAAGAATATTGTTTTTTCGTTGTGGAACTACAAGGCCCAGCAAGCCTCCCCCGCTTGCTGGTACTTGGAGAACCTCAAGTACCAGCAGGCGGGGAAATAACGGGCTTGCTGGTACCTGTAGTTCTACAACAACAAAAAATACCCAAATAAAAACACAAACACACACAGCGTGACAGTAAAATTATTGAGACAGGCTGTAGCATGTGGGTGCATGTAACCCTATAAAAGTGATGGATTGGGTGACTATTACAATACCCACTGTTGCTGTCTGAAAAATGATGGATTTATAGATTGCTCTGCCGAGACATGTTTTTTTCTAAAATGCACCACAGGTATGGATGGATAGTATACTTGACGACACAGAGGTAGGTAGAGCAGTGGCCTACTGTACCGTACTGCTATATATTATATTATTTATTATTATTATTATTATCCTTTATTTATATGGCGCCACAAGGGTTCCGCAGTGCCCAATTACAGAGTACATAAACAAATAATCAAACAGGAAAACAGCAACTTACAGTTGACGACAATATAGGACAAGTACAGGGTAAATAAACATAGCTACATCAGCAGATGACACTGGAATAAGTATCAGGTGGCAGAAGACTGCTGGATTTGGTGCAGCTGAAGATTATTAAAGTAAGAAAAGAGTAAGCACATGAGGGAAGAGGGCCCTGCTCGTGAGAGCTTACATTCTAAAAGGGAGGGGTAGACAGACAGGGGTGAGACAGATGGGGTACATAGAGAGCATGGAACAGAGGTTTAGGATGAGATTTGGCTGGGTTTGGTGAAGAAGTGGGTCTTGAGAGCCCGTTTGAAGTTTTGTAGAGAGGTGGAGAGTCTGAGGGGGAGAGGTAGGGAATTCCAGAAAAGTGGTGCAGCACGTGAAAAATCTTGGAGGTAGGAGTGGGAGGAAGTAATCCGTAGGCAGGAGAGTCGGTGTGCATTAGCAGAGCGAAGAGGACGGGTGGGAGTGTAAAGCGAGATAAGATCAGAGATGTAGATGGGAGAGGAGTGGGTGAGGGCTTTGTAAGCAAGTGTGAGAAGCTTGAAATGGATTCTGAAAGGGAAGGGGAGCCAGTGAAGGACTAGTAAGAGAGGAGAGGTGGACGTAGTGCGTTTGGTGAGGAAAATGAGCCGGGCAGCAGCATTGAGGATAGATTGGAGTGGAGAGAGGTATTTGTGAGGAATGCCAGTCAGGAAGAGATTACAGCAGTCCAGTCTGGAGATGACCAGTGAGTGGATAAGAGTCTTAGTAGCATCCTGGGTCAGAAAGGGTCTGATCCTGGAAATATTTTTTAGATGAAAACGGCAGGTTTGTGAGAGGTGCTGAATGTGTGGTTTGAAGGAGAGGGAGGAGTCAAGGATTACTCCAAGACAGCGCGCTTGGGGGGTAGAGGAGATAGTAGTGCCATCAATAGATAATGAGATTGTAGGAGGTGAGATTATGCAGGAGGGAGGGAAGATGATTAGCTCGGTCTTAGACATGTTAAGTTTAAGAAAGCGCTGGGACATCCAGGAAGAGATAGCAGAGAGACAGTTGGAGATACGAGTGAGGAGAGTAGGGGAGAGGTCTGGAGAGGAAAGATAGATTTGAGTGTCATCAGCATAGAGATGATATTGGAAACCAAAAGAACTAATGAGCTTACCTAGTGAGGACGTATAGAGAGAGAAGAGAAGAGGACCAAGGACAGAACCTTGGGGTACCCCTACAATTAGTGGAAGTGAGGGGGAGGTGGAGTCATGAGAGGAGACAGAGAATGAACGGTCAGAAAGGTAGGACGACAACCAAGAGAGGGCAGTGTTACGCAAACCAATGGAGTGAAGGATTTGCAGTAGGAGAGGATGGTCCACAGTGTCAAAAGCAGCAGAGAGATCAAGTAGAATAAGTAGAGAGTAGTGTCCCTTAGATTTAGCAGCATGGAGGTCATTGCATACTTTTGTAAGGGCAGTTTCAGTGGAGTGGAGAGGACGGAAGCCAGACTGGAATGGGTCAAGCAGTGAGTGTGAGGAAAGAAAGGAAGTAAGGCGGTTGTAGACAATACGCTCAAGGAGTTTGGAGGCAAAAGGGAGGAGAGAGATGGGTCGGTAGTTGGAGATAGTGTTTGGATCAAGGGTAGGTTTTTTAAGAATAGGAGAGATGAGAGCGTGCTTGAAGGCAGAGGGGACAGTGCCTGATGAGAGGGAGAGATTGAGAAGGTGGGAAAGATGGGAACAAGCAGAAGAAGAGAGGTGGCAAAGGAGGCGGGAGGGGATAGGGTCAAGTGGGGAGGTGGTGAGGGGACAGGAACGAATGAGGGCCATGACTTCCTCTCCAGATGCATGGGAGAAAGATGACAGAGTTGGTGCGAGGGATGGGGAGGGTTGGTAAGGGATGGGAGAAGGCTGGTTACTGATAGTCTGGTGTGATGTGATGTCCTGACGTATGGAGTCAATTTTGGATGTGAAGTAAGTGGCAAAGTCAAGAGCAGAGAGTGAGGAAGGGAGACGAGGTGGAGGTGGGCAGAGGAGTGAGTTGAGAGTGGCAAAGAGGCGCCGGGGGTTGGAAGACTGGGAGGAGATGAGGTTCTTGAAGTATGACTGTTTAGCAAGAGAAAGGGCAGCACTGAAGGATGAGAGCATAAGTTTGAAATGGAGGAAGTCTGCCTTAGAGCATGATTTCCTCCAGTGTCGCTCAGCAGTACATGAGCATTTTTGCAGATATCTGGTGCATTTGGTGTGCCAGGGTTGAGGTGTTAATTTGCAAGGGTGAATAGTGGTTGGTGGAGCAACAGAGTCAAGAGCAGAAGTAAGGGAAGCATTGTATGTGGAAGTGGCTTGTTCAGGGCATGAGAGAGAGAGAATAGGAGAGAGAAGTGAGTCAAACAGGGAGGAAAGGAATGTGGTGTCAATAGCTTCAATGTTACGCTTAGTGATGGTAGCCTTAGGAGGTAGAGATGGGGAAGTCGAGAGAGATAGGTTGAAGGAGAGCAGGTGGTGGTCAGAGAGGGGAAATGGGGAGTTGGAAAAATCAGAAATATCACAGCGGTGAGTGAAGACCAGATCCAGTGAGCTCCCATTCACATGGGAGGGTGAGGAGGTCCACTGGGAGAGACCAAGTGAAGAGGTGAGGTTAAGGAGTTTAGAGGCAGGGGATTGTGTGGGGATGTCAATAGGGATGTTGAAATCGCCTAGGATAATGGTGGGAATGTCAGAAGAGAGGAAGTGAGGAAGCCAGGAAGCAAAGTTGTCGATGAATTTGGAAGCAGTGCCAGGGGGCCGGTAAATGACAGCTACTCTAAGATGGACTGGTTGGAAGAGGCATATGGTGTGGACCTCAAATGTAGAGAATATAAGGGATGGTTCTGGTGGTATGAGTTGGTAGGAGTAACTAGAAGGTAAAAGGACCCCAACACCACCCCCATGGCGACCCCCAGGTCGGGGTGTGTGTGTGAATGTAAGGCCCCCAGCAGAGAGAGCAGCAGCAGAAGTAGTGTCAGAGGGCATAATCCAAGTTTCAGTAATGGCTAGTAGGTGTAGGGAGTTGGAAATGAAAAGGTCATGAGTGGGGACCAGTTTGTTACAAACAGATCTGGCATTCCAGAGGGCACAGGATAGGGGGTATGAGTTTGTGGGAGAGATGTGAATTAGATTTTCAGGGTTGCTGTAGCGATGAGGTGGGATTAACTTTGAGGGCAGGGATGATGAGAGAGTAGTGATGGTACGGGTGCCTGAGCTAGGAGGGGAAACTGCAGGAGGTGGGCAGGGAGGGAGGTCAGTGTGATGTGGATGGGGGTGTGGGGAGGTGACAGGGAAGGGAGAGAGGGAGCAGGGCTGAGTTGTGGGGTAGCAGGACCATGGGGCAGAGGTGAATGAAAGTGGGGTAACAGGAAAGGTGGGGGAAGGAAACAGAGGGATGGAGGGGAGACAGAGGAGGGGAGAGAGGAGGAGGTGGAGGAGACTAGTGGGGAAGGATAAAGATACATTATTAGGTAGACACTGAGTGATGTGGGGAGTATAAGAAAACCTTGACATAGTGTTAAGTAGGTAAATAGGTTGAAGTAGTGGAAGTAGGAGAGGAGACTGTAAGGCAATCCGAGCAGAAGAATTGCAGAAATGCAGGTGAGAAAAGCAGTGTAGGCTCAAGGGGTGTAGATTTAGTATGAAATGAGTCAAAAGCGTAGATAAAGTGGGTGCAGAAATGTATTTGGAGTGTAAGAAATGAAAGGATTGTGAGAGGTTTAAGAAGCAATGGTAATTATGTTAGATGTTTTAAGTGTTTGCAGGTAAAATTGCATTGGTGCAGCTGTGCTTAAAAAACAAAATTACAATAATACAGATACAGGCATTTGTAGGTGAAATGGATGGTTTATGAAATGTCCAAGTAAGGTAGTTCTGTGCTATGTAATCAGATGCAACAATCAGGAGGTGAGTGATCTGAGGAGTAAGTGACTCACATTTGTTATTAGTTCTTCAGTTTTCTTTGTTTTGTTAGATTGGTGTGCTTCTGTTTTCCTTCTTTTTCACTTCGATTGAACGCTGATTGAACACTGCTGTTATGTGTCAATTTTATCACGCTTTGATAAAAATGCACGCTTAGATCAATAAATGCACAGCCTACACCATTGGACTTAAGTAGAAGACTATTACAAGTGAAACCAATAATTGAAATCTGTAACCACACCCCACCCCCTCAAATGCCAGGCAATAAATTACCTTAAAAACAACAACCAGGCATTCCACAAAGATTAAACTGGGTCTATATCATTCAAAACTTTAAAAAAGTACTTAAAAATCACATACTATGCGATAATGTTTCAATTTGCATTACCCAGCAGAATTAGCTTTGCATATATAGATATAGTGCAGCAGAATATATTGGTGGTTGTAGTCAATTGTAATTACCTGTAGGTGACAAGAAGAGAAGAAACGTCAATTCACAATCGATATCAGCTGAAGATAAATTAACGCTGATTGAACGCTGCTGTTATGTGTCAATTTTATCACGCTTTGATAAAAATGCACGCTTGGATCAATAAATGCACAGCCAAACGGCTTTGCACAGCCTACACCATTGGACTTAAGTAGAAGACTATTACAAGTGAAACCAATAATTGAAATCTGTAACCACACCCCACCCCCTCAAATGCCAGGCAATAAATTACCTTAAAAACAACAACCAGGCATTCCACAAAGATTAAACTGGGTCTATATCATTCAAAACTTTAAAAAAGTACTTAAAAATCACATACTATGCAATAATGTTTCAATTTGCATTACCCAGCAGAATTAGCTTTGCATATATAGATATAGTGCAGCAGAATATATTGGTGGTTGTAGTCAATTGTAATTACTCAGCAGAATTAGCTTTTCATATATAGATATAGTGCAGCAGAATATATTGGTGGTTGTAGTCAATTGTAATTACCCAGCAGAATTAGCTTTGCAAATATAGATATAGTGCAGCAGAATATATTGGTGGTTGTAGTCAATTGTAATTACCCAGCAGAATTAGCTTTGCATATATATAGTGCAGCAGAATATATTGGTGGTTGTAGTAAATTGTAATTACCCAGCAGCAGCTCTACTGCACTCAACATCACCAGTGCTCACAATATATATAATGCTATATACTATGCCATAGTGGTGCTTACTATATAACACCCCCTACTGTGTTCCCCCTGGCAATGAGCATGACACCCAGAGAGTGAAACCCCTGGCAATGAGCATGACACCCAGCACGTGAAACTCTTGGCATTGAGCAGTTTTTGTAAAAGTAATTAGAAGCTTTACTGTAGGGCATAGTGTATCACAGATATTGTGGTGAGTGACATAATATGTTCCAAAGGGCATTAATGTGTGGGACTTACCCTGCACAGAAACAAAATAACTCACCCAAATCTAACTCTTTCTGCACATGTTATATCTGCCTCCCCTGCAGTACACATGGTTTTGCCCAACTGCTAACAAAATTCCTGCTGCGATCAACTTGGAATTACCCCCATCGATTGATGTTTTCACACTGCTCGTGTATATAAGACATAGGGCCTAATTCAGTTTGGATCGTAATACGCGTTCCAACCGCAAAAACTATGAAGAGGATGGGGGCATATACGCAGGGTCCATCCTGTGCATGTGCCTACATTTTCTCCGGGTGCCCCGCAGAAAATACGAATGCCTCTGCCTGTCAATCAGTAGAGGGCGTACCTTCGCAGGTATATCGCGATCATGAGCCATGTCTCCCATTTTTGTCATTATAGGTGCTCTGTGAGCTGCTGGCCATGCCCCAGCCCCTCTGTCTCCCGTGAATAGAGATTGAGGCTTATTCAGACCAGATCGCTTCAATTTATTTTCACCCAGCGGGCAATCTGGTTTGCATTGCACATGCGTATGCGCCACAATGCGTAAGTGCGACGGCCCGGAGATCACAAGAAGATTGACAAGAAGAGGGTGTTTGTGTGGGTGGCAACTGAATGTGTCTAGGGAGTGTCCGGAAAAACACTGGAGGGACCCGGCGTTTTGTGGGAGGATTTGTGACGTCACCTCAATGGCTGAGTAAGTGCTGAGCTGTGCAGCTCTTGTGCACATGTGATCACACACCTGCACAGCAAATTTTCCCTTCCGCTGTAGGCGACAACTACCTGATTACAGGGATGCAAAAAACACACCCTAGCGATCAGGTCTGAATTACCCACAATGTGCATATTTGCAGAGCAACAAGCTACAGGGAGCCTTCCACCCCCCATCCCCCCCTTCCCCATGGGAAGGGGGGGGGGGGGTGTTTGGGTTAGCTGGACATTCCCCAAAAAAGTGACTGTCCTGCAAAAATTGGGATAGTTGGGAGGTATGTTCAAATACATTTATTGTTTTGCATGCAGGGTAAATACTGGCTTCTTTGACATTTAGCCACAAATGCTGCACAGCTGAATTACAGTATTACACTGCAATTAACAGTTATGCTAGGACATTCCCCCTCCCAAATCTACCTCTCTCTGCATGTTACATCTGTCCCACAGTGGCGTGCGGTGAGGTCAGTGGCTAGTGAGGCACTACAGCCATAATGTCCGCCGAATCCTGCCCATGACCCTTAGCCAATGCCCGCTACTGCCTCTGAGCCGATACCCGCTGCCACCGCCAATGGCTTACAAACTCGCCCACAATCAACTGACCCAGCCCTCCGCACTATCCTGACTTCTCCCGTCTGCTTACTTTGTGCTTTCCAATGCACAATGCAAACTACAGGTAGTACTGCAGGGCCCACACCCTTTTACTTGCCTTACAGAGCAGCTCTGGGGCTGTTACAGTGCCCAGCTGCTGCAAGAAATCAGCTTGAATGCTTCAGGGGCTGGGGCATAGCCAACATGAGCCCCACACCGAAGGAGGGTGGAGGTGTTTAATGCGAACTAGGGGTCATCCAAGCGCCGCAAAAGGCCGCCATGCCCTGCACGCCCCTTTTCTCTTTTCATATGCAGACGAGAGTTGAAGCCAACTTTAACCCACTGCTTGGATGGCATTACCATATGCAAATCAATCTGCTGCAGGCCTTCCCCCAGGAATGCTTGCACTAGTTGTTGCATTTGGTTTGTTGTTTGGGGGTGCTTCAGTATTAGGCAGCCTTCTGCCCTCCCATGTTCATCTGAAAATATGTGTTCTCCCTGCAGTTGTTGTCCCCAGATGAGAGTTCCCTTGTGCTGCCTCAGTTGAATCTCCTTTACTTGACAGAGATGTGCCTGAGCAGCGGCCCTCCCCAGCCCTATCTCAAATCATACTTATTTTGCATAGGAGATACCATGGTCATGAAGATTGTTTTCCCAGGGTGAGGTTCATTCATTGCATTCTGGGTATGCTGACCCCTGTGATTTCCCCAAATGTGGGAAACTCGACTGCATTATTTGTGGTAGTGGGGGACTGTGTTTGTGCTTTCCTCTGGTCAGCTCTGGTAAAAGTCAGATTTCTTTGTCTCAGATCTTCCTCTAGCCTTGTTCTTCTTTCGAGAGTTCCCTTGTGCTGCCTCAGTTGGATCTCCTTCACTTGACAGGGGGGTGCACGAGCAGCGACCCTCCCCAGCTCTAGCCCAACTCCTATTTACCTGCCAGGTGAGATACTATGATCAGGAAGGTGCTTCTCCCAGGGCAAGGCTCACCCATTGCACTCTGGGTGTGCTGCTCCTGCGATTTCCCCAAATGTGGGACACTTGACTGCATAATTTGTGTTTCCTCTGGTCGGCTCTCATATAATTCAGATCTCTTTGTCTCAGGTCTTTCTCCAGCCTAGTTTGCTGTCTGTTTCCACTTCTCTTTTCTTAAGCCGCTCCCTTCTATGCAGTTGCGCACTATCCTGACCTCTCCCGTCTGCTTACTTTGTGCCTTCCAACGCACAATGCATACTACAGGTAGTGCTGCAGGGCCCACACCCTTTTACATGCTTTACAGAGCAACTCTGGAGCTGTTACAGTGCCCAGCTGCTGCAAGAAATCATCTTGAATGCTTCAGGGGCTGGGGCATAGCCAACATGAGCCCCACACCGAAGGAGGGGTCATCCAAGCGCCACAAAAGGACACCATGCCCTGCACATCCCTTTTTTCTTTTCATATGCAGACGAGGGTTGAAGCCAACTTTGACCCACTGCTTGGATGACATCACCATATGCAAATCCATCTGCTGCAGGCCTTCCCCCAGGAATGCTTGCACTAGTTGTTGCATTTGGTTTGTTGTTTGGGGGTGCTTCAGTATTAGGCAGCCTTCTGCCCTCCCATGTTCATCTGAAAATATGTGTTCTCCCTGCAGTTGTTGTCCCCAGATGAGAGTTCCCTTGTGCTGCCTCAGTTGAATCTCCTTTACTTGACAGAGATGTGCCTGAGCAGCGGCCCTCCCCAGCCCTATCCCAAATCATACTTATTTTGCATAGGAGATACCATGGTCATGAAGATTGTTCTCCCAGGGTGAGGTTCATTCATTGCATTCTGGGTATGCTGACCCCTGTGATTTCCCCAAATGTGGGAAACTCAACTGCATTATTTGTGGTAGTGGGGGACTGTGTTTGTGCTTTCCTCTGGTCAGCTCTGGTAAAAGTCAGATTTCTTTGTCTCAGATCTTCCTCTAGCCTTGTTCTTCTTTCGAGAGTTCCCTTGTGCTGCCTCAGTTGGATCTCCTTCACTTGACAGGGGGGTACCCGAGCAGCGACCCTCCCCAGCTCTAGCCCAACTCCTACTTACCTGCCAGGTGAGATACTATGATCATGTAGGTGCTTCTCCCAGGGCAAGGCTCACCCATTGCACTCTGGGTGTGCTGCCCCTGTGATTTCCCCAAATGTGGGAAACTTGACTGCATAATTTGTTTTTCCCCTGGTCGTCTCTCGTATAATTCAGATCTCTTTGTCTCAGGTCTCTCTCCAGCCTAGTTTGCTGTCTGTTTCCACTTCTCTTTTCTTGAGCCGCTCCCTTCTATGCCCTTGCGCACTATCCTGACTTCTCCCGTCTGTTTACTTTGTGCCTTCCAACACACAATGCAAACTACAGGTAGTGCTGCAGGGCCCACACCCTTTTACTTGCCTCACAGAGCAGCTCTGGAGCTGTTACAGTACCCAGCTGCTGCAAGAAATCAGCTTGAATGCTTCAGGGGCTGGGGCATTGCCAACATGAGCCCCACACCGAAGGAGGGTGGGGGTGTTTAATGCGAACTAAGGGTCACCCAAGCGCCGCAAAAGGCCGCCATGCCCTGCACGCCCCTTTTCTCTTTTCATATGCAGACGAGGGTTGAAGCCAACTTTGACCCACTGCTTGGATGGCATTACCATATGCAAATCAATCTGCTGCAGGCCTTCCCCCAGGAATGCTTGCACTAGTTGTTGCATTTGGTTTGTTGTTTGGGGGTGCTTCAGTATTAGGCAGCCTTCTGCCCTCCCATGTTCATCTGAAAATATGTGTTCTCCCTGCAGTTGTTGTCCCCAGATGAGAGTTCCCTTGTGCTGCCTCAGTTGAATCTCCTTTACTTGACAGAGATGTGCCTGAGCAGCGGCCCTCCCCAGCCCTATCCCAAATCATACTTATTTTGCATAGGAGATACCATGGTCATGAAGATTGTTCTCCCAGGGTGAGGTTCATTCATTGCATTCTGGGTATGCTGACCCCTGTGATTTCCCCAAATGTGGGAAACTCGACTGCATTATTTGTGGTAGTGGGGGACTGTGTTTGTGCTTTCCTCTGCTCAGCTCTGGTAAAAGTCAGATTTCTTTGTCTCAGATCTTCCTCTAGCCTTGTTCTTCTTTCGAGAGTTCCCTTGTGCTGCCTCAGTTGGATCTCCTTCACTTGACAGAGGGGTGCCCGAGCATTGACCCTCCCCAGCTCTAGCCCAACTCCTACTTACCTGCCAGGTGAGATACTATGATCAGGAAGGTGCTTCTCCCAGGGCAAGGCTCACCCATTGCACTCTGGGTGTGCTGCTCCTGCGATTTCCCCAAATGTGGGAAACTTGACTGCATAATTTGTGTTTCCTCTGGTCGGCTCTCGTATAATTCAGATCTCTTTGTCTCAGGTCTTTCTCCAGCCTAGTTTGCTGTCTGTTTCCACTTCTCTTTTCTTGAGCCGCTCCCTTCTATGCCCTTGCGCACTATCCTGACCTCTCCCGTCTGCTGACTTTGTGCCTTCCAACGCACAATGCATACTACAGGTAGTGCTGCAGGGCCCACACCCTTTTACATGCTTTACAGAACAGCTCTGGAGCTGTTACAGTGCCCAGCTGCTGCAAGAAATCATCTTGAATGCTTTACGGGCTGGGGCATAGCCAACATGAGCCCCACACCGAAGGAGGGTGGAGATGTTTAATGCGAATTAAGGGTCATCCAAGCGCCACAAAAGGACGCCATGCCCTGCACATCCCTTTTTTCTTTTCATATGCAGACGAGGGTTGAAGCCAACTTTGACCCACTGCTTGGATGACATCACCATATGCAAATCCATCTGCTGCAGGCCTTCCCCCAGGAATGCTTGTACTAGTTGTTGCATTTGGTTTGTTGTTTGGGGGTGCTTCAGTATTAGGCAGCCTTCTGCCCTCCCATGTTCATCTGAAAATATGTGTTCTCCCTGCAGTTGTTGTCCCCAGATGAGAGTTCCCTTGTGCTGCCTCAGTTGAATCTCCTTTACTTGACAGAGATGTGCCTGAGCAGCGGCCCTCCCCAGCCCTATCCCAAATCATACTTATTTTGCATAGGAGATACCATGGTCATGAAGATTGTTCTCCCAGGGTGAGGTTCATTCATTGCATTCTGGGTATGCTGACCCCTGTGATTTCCCCAAATGTGGGAAACTCGACTGCATTATTTGTGGTAGTGGGGGACTGTGTTTGTGCTTTCCTCTGCTCAGCTCTGGTAAAAGTCAGATTTCTTTGTCTCAGATCTTCCTCTAGCCTTGTTCTTCTTTCGAGAGTTCCCTTGTGCTGCCTCAGTTGGATCTCCTTCACTTGACAGAGGGGTGCCCGAGCAGCGACCCTCCCCAGCTCTAGCCCAACTCCTACTTACCTGCCAGGTGAGATACTATGATCAGGAAGGTGCTTCTCCCAGGGCAAGGCTCACCCATTGCACTCTGGGTGTGCTGCTCCTGCGATTTCCCCAAATGTGGGAAACTTGACTGCATAATTTGTGTTTCCTCTGGTCGGCTCTCGTATAATTCAGATCTCTTTGTCTCAGGTCTTTCTCCAGCCTAGTTTGCTGTCTGTTTCCACTTCTCTTTTCTTGAGCCGCTCCCTTCTATGCCCTTGCGCACTATCCTGACCTCTCCCGTCTGCTGACTTTGTGCCTTCCAACGCACAATGCATACTACAGGTAGTGCTGCAGGGCCCACACCCTTTTACATGCTTTACAGAACAGCTCTGGAGCTGTTACAGTGCCCAGCTGCTGCAAGAAATCATCTTGAATGCTTTACGGGCTGGGGCATAGCCAACATGAGCCCCACACCGAAGGAGGGTGGAGATGTTTAATGCGAATTAAGGGTCATCCAAGCGCCACAAAAGGACGCCATGCCCTGCACATCCCTTTTTTCTTTTCATATGCAGACGAGGGTTGAAGCCAACTTTGACCCACTGCTTGGATGACATCACCATATGCAAATCCATCTGCTGCAGGCCTTCCCCCAGGAATGCTTGTACTAGTTGTTGCATTTGGTTTGTTGTTTGGGGGTGCTTCAGTATTAGGCAGCCTTCTGCCCTCCCATGTTCATCTGAAAATATGTGTTCTCCCTGCAGTTGTTGTCCCCAGATAAGAGTTCCCTTGTGCTGCCTCAGTTGAATCGCCTTTACTTGACAGAGATGTGCCTGAGCAGCGGCCCTCCCCAGCCCTATCCCAAATCATACTTATTTTGCATAGGAGATATCATGGTCATGAAGATTGTTCTCCCAGGGTGAGGTTCATTCATTGCATTCTGGGTATGATGACCCCTGTGATTTCCCCAAATGTGGAAAACTCGACTGCATTATTTGTGGTAGAGGGGGACTGTGTTTGTGCTTTCCTCTGGTCAGCTCTGGTAAAAGTCAGATTTCTTTGTCTCAGATCTTCCTCTAGCCTTGTTCTTCTTTCGAGAGTTCCCTTGTGCTGCCTCAGTTGGATCTCCTTCACTTGACAGGGGGGTGCCCGAGCAGCGACCCTCCCCAGCTCTAGCCCAACTCCTACTTACCTGCCAGGTGAGATACTATGATCAGGAAGGTGCTTCTCCCAGGGCAAGGCTCACCCATTGCACTCTGGGTGTGCTGCTCCTGCGATTTCCCCAAATGTGGGACACTTGACTGCATAATTTGTGTTTCCTCTGGTCGGCTCTCGTATAATTCAGATCTCTTTGTCTCAGGTCTCTCTCCAGCCTAGTTTGCTGTCTGTTTCCACTTCTCTTTTCTTGAACCGCTCCCTTCTATGCCCTTGCGCACTATCCTGACTTCTCCCGTCTGCTTACTTTGTGCCTTCCAACGCACAATGCGAACTACAGGTAGTGCTGCAGGGCCCACACCCTTTTAGTTGCCTTACAGAGCAGCTCTGGAGCTGTTACAGTGCCCAGCTGCTGCAAGAAATCAGCTTGAATGCTTCAGGTGCTGGGGAATAGCCAACATGAGCCCCACACCGAAGGAGGGTGGAGGTGTTTAATGCGAATTAGGGGTCATGCAAGCGCCGCAAAAGGCCGCCATGCCCTGCACATCCCTGTTTTCTTTTCATATGCAGTCGAGGGTTGAAGCCAACTTTGACCCACTGCTTGGATGACATCACCATATGCAAATCCATCTGCTGCAGGCCTTCCCCCAGGAATGCTTGCACTAGTTGTTGCATTTGGTTTGTTGTTTGGGGGTGCTTCAGTATTAGGCAGCCTTCTGCCCTCCCATGTTCATCTGAAAATATGTGTTCTCCCTGCAGTTGTTGTCCCCAGATGAGAGTTCCCTTGTGCTGCCTCAGTTGAATCGCCTTTACTTGACAGAGATGTGCCTGAGCAGCGGCCCTCCCCAGCCCTATCCCAAATCATACTTATTTTGCATAGGAGATATCATGGTCATGAAGATTGTTCTCCCAGGGTGAGGTTCATTCATTGCATTCTGGGTATGATGACCCCTGTGATTTCCCCAAATGTGGGAAACTCGACTGCATTATTTGTGGTAGTGGGGGACTGTGTTTGTGCTTTCCTCTGGTCAGCTCTGGTAAAAGTCAGATTTCTTTGTTTCAGATCTTCCTCTAGCCTTGTTCTTCTTTCGAGAGTTCCCTTGTGCTGCCTCAGTTGGATCTCCTTCACTTGACAGGGGGGTGCCCGAGCAGCGACCCTCCCCAGCTCTAGCCCAACTCCTACTTACCTGCCAGGTGAGATACTATGATCATGTAGGTGCTTCTCCCAGGGCAAGGCTCACCCATTGCACTCTGGGTGTGCTGCCCCTTTGATTTCCCCAAATGTGGGAAACTTGACTGCATAATTTGTGTTTCCCCTGGTCGGCTCTCATATAATTCAGATCTCTTTGTCTCAGGTCTCTCTCCAGCCTAGTTTGCTGTCTGTTTCCACTTCTCTTTTCTTGAGCCGCTCTCTTCTATGCCCTTGCGCACTATCCTGACTTCTCCCGTCTGCTTACTTTGTGCCTTCCAACGCACAATGCGAACTACAGGTAGTGCTGCAGGGCCCACACCCTTTAACTTGACTTACAGAGCAACTCTGGAGCTGTTACAGTGCCCAGCTGCTGCAAGAAATCAGCTTGAATGCTTCAGGGGCTGGGGCATAGCCAACATGAGCCCCACACCGAATGAGGGTGGAGGTGTTTAATGCGAACTAGGGGTCATCCAAGCGCCGCAAAAGGCCGCCATGCCCTGCACGCCCCTTTTCTCTTTTCATATGCAGATGAGGGTTGAAGCCAACTTTGACCCACTGCTTGGATGACATCACCATATGCAAATCCATCTGCTGCAGGCCTTCCCCCAGGAATGCTTGTACTAGTTGTTGCATTTGGTTTGTTGTTTGGGGGTGCTTCAGTATTAGGCAGCCTTCTGCCCTCCCATGTTCATCTGAAAATATGTGTTCTCCCTGCAGTTGTTGTCCCCAGATGAGAGTTCCCTTGTGCTGCCTCAGTTGAATCTCCTTTACTTGACAGAGATGTGCCTGAGCAGCGGCCCTCACCAGCCCTATCCCAAATCATACTTATTTTGCATAGGAGATACCATGGTCATGAAGATTGTTCTCCCAGGGTGAGGTTCATTCATTGCATTCTGGGTATGCTGACCCCTGTGATTTCCCCAAATGTGGGAAACTCGACTGCATTATTTGTGGTAGTGGGGGACTGTGTTTGTGCTTTCCTCTGGTCAGCTCTGGTAAAAGTCAGATTTCTTTGTCTCAGATCTTCCTCTAGCCTTGTTCCTCTTTCAAGAGTTCCCTTGTGCTGCCTCAGTTGGATCTCCTTCACTTGACAGGGGGGTGCCCGAGCAGCGACCCTCCCCAGCTCTAGCCCAACTCCTACTTACCTGCCAGGTGAGATACTATGATCATGAAGGTGCTACTCCCAGGGCAAGGCTCACCCATTGCACTCTGGGTGTGCTGCTCCTGCAATTTCCCCAAATGTGGGACACTTGACTGCCTAATTTGTGTTTCCCCTGGTCGGCTCTCGTATAATTCAGATCTCTTTGTCTCAGGTCTCTCTCCAGTATAGTTTGCTGTCTGTTTCCACTTCTCTTTTCTTGAGCCGCTCCCTTCTATGCCCTTGCGCACTATCCTGACTTCTCCCGTCTGCTTACTTTGTGCCTTCCAATGCACAATGCAAACTACAGGTAGTGCTGCAGGGCCCACACCCTTTTACTTGCCTTACAGAGCAGCTCTGGAGCTGTTACAGTGCCCAGCTGCTGCAAGAAATCAGCTTGAATGCTTCAGGGGCTGGGGCATAGCCAACATGAGCCCCACACCGAAGGAGGGTGGAGGTGTTTAATGCGAACTAGAGGTCATCCAAGCGCCGCAAAAGGCCGCCATGCCCTGCACGCCCCTTTTCTCTTTTTTGATATGCAGACGAGGGTTGAAGCCAACTTTGACCCACTGCTTGGATGGCATTACCATATGCAAATCAATCTGCTGCAGGCCTTCCCCCAGGAATGCTTGCACTAGTTGTTGCATTTGGTTTGTTGTTTGGGGGTGCTTCAGTATTAGGCAGCCTTCTGCCCTCCCATGTTCATCTGAAAATATGTGTTCTCCCTGCAGTTGTTGTCCCCAGATGAGAGTTCCCTTGTGCTGCCTCAGTTGAATCTCCTTTACTTGACAGAGATGTGCCTGAGCAGCGGCCCTCCCCAGCCCTATCCCAAATCATACTTATTTTGCATAGGAGATACCATGGTCATGAAGATTGTTCTCCCAGGGTGAGGTTCATTTATTGCATTCTGGGTATGCTGACCCCTGTGATTTCCCCAAATGTGGGAAACTCAACTGCATTATTTGTGGTAGTGGGGGACTGTGTTTGTGCTTTCCTCTGGTCAGCTCTGGTAAAAGTCAGATTTCTTTGTCTCAGATCTTCCTCTAGCCTTGTTCTTCTTCCGAGAGTTCCCTTGTGCTGCCTCAGTTGGATCTCCTTCACTTGACAGGGGGGTGCACGAGCAGCGACCCTCCCCAGCTCTAGCCCAACTCCTACTTACCTGCCAGGTGAGATACTATGATCAGGAAGGTGCTTCTCCCAGGGCAAGGCTCACCCATTGCACTCTGGGTGTGCTGCTCCTGCGATTTCCCCAAATGTGGGACACTTGACTGCATAATTTGTGTTTCCTCTGGTCGGCTCTCGTATAATTCAGATCTCTTTGTCTCAGGTCTCTCTCCAGCCTAGTTTGCTGTCTGTTTCCACTTCTCTTTTCTTGAACCGCTCCCTTCTATGCCCTTGCGCACTATCCTGACTTCTCCCGTCTGCTTACTTTGTGCCTTCCAACGCACAATGCGAACTACAGGTAGTGCTGCAGGGCCCACACCCTTTTAGTTGCCTTACAGAGCAGCTCTGGAGCTGTTACAGTGCCCAGCTGCTGCAAGAAATCAGCTTGAATGCTTCAGGTGCTGGGGCATAGCCAACATGAGCCCCACACCGAAGGAGGGTGGAGGTGTTTAATGCGAATTAGGGGTCATGCAAGCGCCGCAAAAGGCCGCCATGCCCTGCACATCCCTGTTTTCTTTTCATATGCAGTCGAGGGTTGAAGCCAACTTTGACCCACTGCTTGGATGACATCACCATATGCAAATCCATCTGCTGCAGGCCTTCCCCCAGGAATGCTTGCACTAGTTGTTGCATTTGGTTTGTTGTTTGGGGGTGCTTCAGTATTAGGCAGCCTTCTGCCCTCCCATGTTCATCTGAAAATATGTGTTCTCCCTGCAGTTGTTGTCCCCAGATGAGAGTTCCCTTGTGCTGCCTCAGTTGAATCGCCTTTACTTGACAGAGATGTGCCTGAGCAGCGGCCCTCCCCAGCCCTATCCCAAATCATACTTATTTTGCATAGGAGATATCATGGTCATGAAGATTGTTCTCCCAGGGTGAGGTTCATTCATTGCATTCTGGGTATGATGACCCCTGTGATTTCCCCAAATGTGGGAAACTCGACTGCATTATTTGTGGTAGTGGGGGACTGTGTTTGTGCTTTCCTCTGGTCAGCTCTGGTAAAAGTCAGATTTCTTTGTCTCAGATCTTCCTCTAGCCTTGTTCTTCTTTCGAGAGTTCCCTTGTGCTGCCTCAGTTGGATCTCCTTCACTTGACAGGGGGGTGCCCGAGCAGCGACCCTCCCCAGCTCTAGCCCAACTCCTACTTACCTGCCAGGTGAGATACTATGATCATGTAGGTGCTTCTCCCAGGGCAAGGCTCACCCATTGCACTCTGGGTGTGCTGCCCCTTTGATTTCCCCAAATGTGGGAAACTTGACTGCATAATTTGTGTTTCCCCTGGTCGGCTCTCATATAATTCAGATCTCTTTGTCTCAGGTCTCTCTCCAGCCTAGTTTGCTGTCTGTTTCCACTTCTCTTTTCTTGAGCCGCTCTCTTCTATGCCCTTGCGCACTATCCTGACTTCTCCCGTCTGCTTACTTTGTGCCTTCCAACGCACAATGCGAACTACAGGTAGTGCTGCAGGGCCCACACCCTTTAACTTGACTTACAGAGCAACTCTGGAGCTGTTACAGTGCCCAGCTGCTGCAAGAAATCAGCTTGAATGCTTCAGGGGCTGGGGCATAGCCAACATGAGCCCCACACCGAATGAGGGTGGAGGTGTTTAATGCGAACTAGGGGTCATCCAAGCGCCGCAAAAGGCCGCCATGCCCTGCACGCCCCTTTTCTCTTTTCATATGCAGATGAGGGTTGAAGCCAACTTTGACCCACTGCTTGGATGACATCACCATATGCAAATCCATCTGCTGCAGGCCTTCCCCCAGGAATGCTTGTACTAGTTGTTGCATTTGGTTTGTTGTTTGGGGGTGCTTCAGTATTAGGCAGCCTTCTGCCCTCCCATGTTCATCTGAAAATATGTGTTCTCCCTGCAGTTGTTGTCCCCAGATGAGAGTTCCCTTGTGCTGCCTCAGTTGAATCTCCTTTACTTGACAGAGATGTGCCTGAGCAGCGGCCCTCACCAGCCCTATCCCAAATCATACTTATTTTGCATAGGAGATACCATGGTCATGAAGATTGTTCTCCCAGGGTGAGGTTCATTCATTGCATTCTGGGTATGCTGACCCCTGTGATTTCCCCAAATGTGGGAAACTCGACTGCATTATTTGTGGTAGTGGGGGACTGTGTTTGTGCTTTCCTCTGGTCAGCTCTGGTAAAAGTCAGATTTCTTTGTCTCAGATCTTCCTCTAGCCTTGTTCCTCTTTCAAGAGTTCCCTTGTGCTGCCTCAGTTGGATCTCCTTCACTTGACAGGGGGGTGCCCGAGCAGCGACCCTCCCCAGCTCTAGCCCAACTCCTACTTACCTGCCAGGTGAGATACTATGATCATGAAGGTGCTACTCCCAGGGCAAGGCTCACCCATTGCATTCTGGGTGTGCTGCTCCTGCAATTTCCCCAAATGTGGGACACTTGACTGCATAATTTGTGTTTCCCCTGGTCGGCTCTCGTATAATTCAGATCTCTTTGTCTCAGGTCTCTCTCCAGTATAGTTTGCTGTCTGTTTCCACTTCTCTTTTTTTGAGCCGCTCCCTTCTATGCCCTTGCGCACTATCCTGACTTCTCCCGTCTGCTTACTTTGTGCCTTCCAATGCACAATGCAAACTACAGGTAGTGCTGCAGGGCCCACACCCTTTTACTTGCCTTACAGAGCAGCTCTGGAGCTGTTACAGTGCCCAGCTGCTGCAAGAAATCAGCTTGAATGCTTCAGGGGCTGGGGCATAGCCAACATGAGCCCCACACCGAAGGAGGGTGGAGGTGTTTAATGCGAACTAGAGGTCATCCAAGCGCCGCAAAAGGCCGCCATGCCCTGCACGCCCCTTTTCTCTTTTTTGATATGCAGACGAGGGTTGAAGCCAACTTTGACCCACTGCTTGGATGGCATTACCATATGCAAATCAATCTGCTGCAGGCCTTCCCCCAGGAATGCTTGCACTAGTTGTTGCATTTGGTTTGTTGTTTGGGGGTGCTTCAGTATTAGGCAGCCTTCTGCCCTCCCATGTTCATCTGAAAATATGTGTTCTCCCTGCAGTTGTTGTCCCCAGATGAGAGTTCCCTTGTGCTGCCTCAGTTGAATCTCCTTTACTTGACAGAGATGTGCCTGAGCAGCGGCCCTCCCCAGCCCTATCCCAAATCATACTTATTTTGCATAGGAGATACCATGGTCATGAAGATTGTTCTCCCAGGGTGAGGTTCATTTATTGCATTCTGGGTATGCTGACCCCTGTGATTTCCCCAAATGTGGGAAACTCAACTGCATTATTTGTGGTAGTGGGGGACTGTGTTTGTGCTTTCCTCTGGTCAGCTCTGGTAAAAGTCAGATTTCTTTGTCTCAGATCTTCCTCTAGCCTTGTTCTTCTTCCGAGAGTTCCCTTGTGCTGCCTCAGTTGGATCTCCTTCACTTGACAGGGGGGTGCACGAGCAGCGACCCTCCCCAGCTCTAGCCCAACTCCTACTTACCTGCCAGGTGAGATACTATGATCAGGAAGGTGCTTCTCCCAGGGCAAGGCTCACCCATTGCACTCTGGGTGTGCTGCTCCTGCGATTTCCCCAAATGTGGGACACTTGACTGCATAATTTGTGTTTCCTCTGGTCGGCTCTCGTATAATTCAGATCTCTTTGTCTCAGGTCTCTCTCCAGCCTAGTTTGCTGTCTGTTTCCACTTCTCTTTTCTTGAACCGCTCCCTTCTATGCCCTTGCGCACTATCCTGACTTCTCCCGTCTGCTTACTTTGTGCCTTCCAACGCACAATGCGAACTACAGGTAGTGCTTCAGGGCCCACACCCTTTTAGTTGCCTTACAGAGCAGCTCTGGAGCTGTTACAGTGCCCAGCTGCTGCAAGAAATCAGCTTGAATGCTTCAGGTGCTGGGGCATAGCCAACATGAGCCCCACACCGAAGGAGGGTGGAGGTGTTTAATGCGAATTAGGGGTCATGCAAGCGCCGCAAAAGGCCGCCATGCCCTGCACATCCCTGTTTTCTTTTCATATGCAGTCGAGGGTTGAAGCCAACTTTGACCCACTGCTTGGATGACATCACCATATGCAAATCCATCTGCTGCAGGCCTTCCCCCAGGAATGCTTGCACTAGTTGTTGCATTTGGTTTGTTGTTTGGGGGTGCTTCAGTATTAGGCAGCCTTCTGCCCTCCCATGTTCATCTGAAAATATGTGTTCTCCCTGCAGTTGTTGTCCCCAGATGAGAGTTCCCTTGTGCTGCCTCAGTTGAATCGCCTTTACTTGACAGAGATGTGCCTGAGCAGCGGCCCTCCCCAGCCCTATCCCAAATCATACTTATTTTGCATAGGAGATATCATGGTCATGAAGATTGTTCTCCCAGGGTGAGGTTCATTCATTGCATTCTGGGTATGATGACCCCTGTGATTTCCCCAAATGTGGGAAACTCGACTGCATTATTTGTGGTAGTGGGGGACTGTGTTTGTGCTTTCCTCTGGTCAGCTCTGGTAAAAGTCAGATTTCTTTGTCTCAGATCTTCCTCTAGCCTTGTTCTTCTTTCGAGAGTTCCCTTGTGCTGCCTCAGTTGGATCTCCTTCACTTGACAGGGGGGTGCCCGAGCAGCGACCCTCCCCAGCTCTAGCCCAACTCCTACTTACCTGCCAGGTGAGATACTATGATCATGTAGGTGCTTCTCCCAGGGCAAGGCTCACCCATTGCACTCTGGGTGTGCTGCCCCTTTGATTTCCCCAAATGTGGGAAACTTGACTGCATAATTTGTGTTTCCCCTGGTCGGCTCTCATATAATTCAGATCTCTTTGTCTCAGGTCTCTCTCCAGCCTAGTTTGCTGTCTGTTTCCACTTCTCTTTTCTTGAGCCGCTCTCTTCTATGCCCTTGCGCACTATCCTGACTTCTCCCGTCTGCTTACTTTGTGCCTTCCAACGCACAATGCGAACTACAGGTAGTGCTGCAGGGCCCACACCCTTTAACTTGACTTACAGAGCAACTCTGGAGCTGTTACAGTGCCCAGCTGCTGCAAGAAATCAGCTTGAATGCTTCAGGGGCTGGGGCATAGCCAACATGAGCCCCACACCGAATGAGGGTGGAGGTGTTTAATGCGAACTAGGGGTCATCCAAGCGCCGCAAAAGGCCGCCATGCCCTGCACGCCCCTTTTCTCTTTTCATATGCAGATGAGGGTTGAAGCCAACTTTGACCCACTGCTTGGATGACATCACCATATGCAAATCCATCTGCTGCAGGCCTTCCCCCAGGAATGCTTGTACTAGTTGTTGCATTTGGTTTGTTGTTTGGGGGTGCTTCAGTATTAGGCAGCCTTCTGCCCTCCCATGTTCATCTGAAAATATGTGTTCTCCCTGCAGTTGTTGTCCCCAGATGAGAGTTCCCTTGTGCTGCCTCAGTTGAATCTCCTTTACTTGACAGAGATGTGCCTGAGCAGCGGCCCTCACCAGCCCTATCCCAAATCATACTTATTTTGCATAGGAGATACCATGGTCATGAAGATTGTTCTCCCAGGGTGAGGTTCATTCATTGCATTCTGGGTATGATGACCCCTGTGATTTCCCCAAATGTGGGAAACTCGACTGCATTATTTGTGGTAGTGGGGGACTGTGTTTGTGCTTTCCTCTGGTCAGCTCTGGTAAAAGTCAGATTTCTTTGTCTCAGATCTTCCTCTAGCCTTGTTCTTCTTTCGAGAGTTCCCTTGTGCTGCCTCAGTTGGATCTCCTTCACTTGACAGGGGGGTGCCCGAGCAGCGACCCTCCCCAGCTCTAGCCCAACTCCTACTTACCTGCCAGGTGAGATACTATGATCATGTAGGTGCTTCTCCCAGGGCAAGGCTCACCCATTGCACTCTGGGTGTGCTGCCCCTTTGATTTCCCCAAATGTGGGAAACTTGACTGCATAATTTGTGTTTCCCCTGGTCGGCTCTCATATAATTCAGATCTCTTTGTCTCAGGTCTCTCTCCAGCCTAGTTTGCTGTCTGTTTCCACTTCTCTTTTCTTGAGCCGCTCTCTTCTATGCCCTTGCGCACTATCCTGACTTCTCCCGTCTGCTTACTTTGTGCCTTCCAACGCACAATGCGAACTACAGGTAGTGCTGCAGGGCCCACACCCTTTAACTTGACTTACAGAGCAACTCTGGAGCTGTTACAGTGCCCAGCTGCTGCAAGAAATCAGCTTGAATGCTTCAGGGGCTGGGGCATAGCCAACATGAGCCCCACACCGAATGAGGGTGGAGGTGTTTAATGCGAACTAGGGGTCATCCAAGCGCCGCAAAAGGCCGCCATGCCCTGCACGCCCCTTTTCTCTTTTCATATGCAGATGAGGGTTGAAGCCAACTTTGACCCACTGCTTGGATGACATCACCATATGCAAATCCATCTGCTGCAGGCCTTCCCCCAGGAATGCTTGTACTAGTTGTTGCATTTGGTTTGTTGTTTGGGGGTGCTTCAGTATTAGGCAGCCTTCTGCCCTCCCATGTTCATCTGAAAATATGTGTTCTCCCTGCAGTTGTTGTCCCCAGATGAGAGTTCCCTTGTGCTGCCTCAGTTGAATCTCCTTTACTTGACAGAGATGTGCCTGAGCAGCGGCCCTCACCAGCCCTATCCCAAATCATACTTATTTTGCATAGGAGATACCATGGTCATGAAGATTGTTCTCCCAGGGTGAGGTTCATTCATTGCATTCTGGGTATGCTGACCCCTGTGATTTCCCCAAATGTGGGAAACTCGACTGCATTATTTGTGGTAGTGGGGGACTGTGTTTGTGCTTTCCTCTGGTCAGCTCTGGTAAAAGTCAGATTTCTTTGTCTCAGATCTTCCTCTAGCCTTGTTCCTCTTTCAAGAGTTCCCTTGTGCTGCCTCAGTTGGATCTCCTTCACTTGACAGGGGGGTGCCCGAGCAGCGACCCTCCCCAGCTCTAGCCCAACTCCTACTTACCTGCCAGGTGAGATACTATGATCATGAAGGTGCTACTCCCAGGGCAAGGCTCACCCATTGCACTCTGGGTGTGCTGCTCCTGCAATTTCCCCAAATGTGGGACACTTGACTGCATAATTTGTGTTTCCCCTGGTCGGCTCTCGTATAATTCAGATCTCTTTGTCTCAGGTCTCTCTCCAGTATAGTTTGCTGTCTGTTTCCACTTCTCTTTTTTTGAGCCGCTCCCTTCTATGCCCTTGCGCACTATCCTGACTTCTCCCGTCTGCTTACTTTGTGCCTTCCAATGCACAATGCAAACTACAGGTAGTGCTGCAGGGCCCACACCCTTTTACTTGCCTTACAGAGCAGCTCTGGAGCTGTTACAGTGCCCAGCTGCTGCAAGAAATCAGCTTGAATGCTTCAGGGGCTGGGGCATAGCCAACAT
Organism: Pseudophryne corroboree; assembly: GCF_028390025.1. Taxonomy (NCBI): domain Eukaryota; kingdom Metazoa; phylum Chordata; class Amphibia; order Anura; family Myobatrachidae; genus Pseudophryne; species Pseudophryne corroboree. The sequence continues at coordinate 341,726 of NW_026970003.1, forward strand.
GAGCCCCACACCGAAGGAGGGTGGAGGTGTTTAATGCGAACTAGAGGTCATCCAAGCGCCGCAAAAGGCCGCCATGCCCTGCACGCCCCTTTTCTCTTTTTTGATATGCAGACGAGGGTTGAAGCCAACTTTGACCCACTGCTTGGATGGCATTACCATATGCAAATCAATCTGCTGCAGGCCTTCCCCCAGGAATGCTTGCACTAGTTGTTGCATTTGGTTTGTTGTTTGGGGGTGCTTCAGTATTAGGCAGCCTTCTGCCCTCCCATGTTCATCTGAAAATATGTGTTCTCCCTGCAGTTGTTGTCCCCAGATGAGAGTTCCCTTGTGCTGCCTCAGTTGAATCTCCTTTACTTGACAGAGATGTGCCTGAGCAGCGGCCCTCCCCAGCCCTATCCCAAATCATACTTATTTTGCATAGGAGATACCATGGTCATGAAGATTGTTCTCCCAGGGTGAGGTTCATTTATTGCATTCTGGGTATGCTGACCCCTGTGATTTCCCCAAATGTGGGAAACTCAACTGCATTATTTGTGGTAGTGGGGGACTGTGTTTGTGCTTTCCTCTGGTCAGCTCTGGTAAAAGTCAGATTTCTTTGTCTCAGATCTTCCTCTAGCCTTGTTCTTCTTCCGAGAGTTCCCTTGTGCTGCCTCAGTTGGATCTCCTTCACTTGACAGGGGGGTGCACGAGCAGCGACCCTCCCCAGCTCTAGCCCAACTCCTACTTACCTGCCAGGTGAGATACTATGATCAGGAAGGTGCTTCTCCCAGGGCAAGGCTCACCCATTGCACTCTGGGTGTGCTGCTCCTGCGATTTCCCCAAATGTGGGACACTTGACTGCATAATTTGTGTTTCCTCTGGTCGGCTCTCGTATAATTCAGATCTCTTTGTCTCAGGTCTCTCTCCAGCCTAGTTTGCTGTCTGTTTCCACTTCTCTTTTCTTGAACCGCTCCCTTCTATGCCCTTGCGCACTATCCTGACTTCTCCCGTCTGCTTACTTTGTGCCTTCCAACGCACAATGCGAACTACAGGTAGTGCTTCAGGGCCCACACCCTTTTAGTTGCCTTACAGAGCAGCTCTGGAGCTGTTACAGTGCCCAGCTGCTGCAAGAAATCAGCTTGAATGCTTCAGGTGCTGGGGCATAGCCAACATGAGCCCCACACCGAAGGAGGGTGGAGGTGTTTAATGCGAATTAGGGGTCATGCAAGCGCCGCAAAAGGCCGCCATGCCCTGCACATCCCTGTTTTCTTTTCATATGCAGTCGAGGGTTGAAGCCAACTTTGACCCACTGCTTGGATGACATCACCATATGCAAATCCATCTGCTGCAGGCCTTCCCCCAGGAATGCTTGCACTAGTTGTTGCATTTGGTTTGTTGTTTGGGGGTGCTTCAGTATTAGGCAGCCTTCTGCCCTCCCATGTTCATCTGAAAATATGTGTTCTCCCTGCAGTTGTTGTCCCCAGATGAGAGTTCCCTTGTGCTGCCTCAGTTGAATCGCCTTTACTTGACAGAGATGTGCCTGAGCAGCGGCCCTCCCCAGCCCTATCCCAAATCATACTTATTTTGCATAGGAGATATCATGGTCATGAAGATTGTTCTCCCAGGGTGAGGTTCATTCATTGCATTCTGGGTATGATGACCCCTGTGATTTCCCCAAATGTGGGAAACTCGACTGCATTATTTGTGGTAGTGGGGGACTGTGTTTGTGCTTTCCTCTGGTCAGCTCTGGTAAAAGTCAGATTTCTTTGTCTCAGATCTTCCTCTAGCCTTGTTCTTCTTTCGAGAGTTCCCTTGTGCTGCCTCAGTTGGATCTCCTTCACTTGACAGGGGGGTGCCCGAGCAGCGACCCTCCCCAGCTCTAGCCCAACTCCTACTTACCTGCCAGGTGAGATACTATGATCATGTAGGTGCTTCTCCCAGGGCAAGGCTCACCCATTGCACTCTGGGTGTGCTGCCCCTTTGATTTCCCCAAATGTGGGAAACTTGACTGCATAATTTGTGTTTCCCCTGGTCGGCTCTCATATAATTCAGATCTCTTTGTCTCAGGTCTCTCTCCAGCCTAGTTTGCTGTCTGTTTCCACTTCTCTTTTCTTGAGCCGCTCTCTTCTATGCCCTTGCGCACTATCCTGACTTCTCCCGTCTGCTTACTTTGTGCCTTCCAACGCACAATGCGAACTACAGGTAGTGCTGCAGGGCCCACACCCTTTAACTTGACTTACAGAGCAACTCTGGAGCTGTTACAGTGCCCAGCTGCTGCAAGAAATCAGCTTGAATGCTTCAGGGGCTGGGGCATAGCCAACATGAGCCCCACACCGAATGAGGGTGGAGGTGTTTAATGCGAACTAGGGGTCATCCAAGCGCCGCAAAAGGCCGCCATGCCCTGCACGCCCCTTTTCTCTTTTCATATGCAGATGAGGGTTGAAGCCAACTTTGACCCACTGCTTGGATGACATCACCATATGCAAATCCATCTGCTGCAGGCCTTCCCCCAGGAATGCTTGTACTAGTTGTTGCATTTGGTTTGTTGTTTGGGGGTGCTTCAGTATTAGGCAGCCTTCTGCCCTCCCATGTTCATCTGAAAATATGTGTTCTCCCTGCAGTTGTTGTCCCCAGATGAGAGTTCCCTTGTGCTGCCTCAGTTGAATCTCCTTTACTTGACAGAGATGTGCCTGAGCAGCGGCCCTCACCAGCCCTATCCCAAATCATACTTATTTTGCATAGGAGATACCATGGTCATGAAGATTGTTCTCCCAGGGTGAGGTTCATTCATTGCATTCTGGGTATGCTGACCCCTGTGATTTCCCCAAATGTGGGAAACTCGACTGCATTATTTGTGGTAGTGGGGGACTGTGTTTGTGCTTTCCTCTGGTCAGCTCTGGTAAAAGTCAGATTTCTTTGTCTCAGATCTTCCTCTAGCCTTGTTCCTCTTTCAAGAGTTCCCTTGTGCTGCCTCAGTTGGATCTCCTTCACTTGACAGGGGGGTGCCCGAGCAGCGACCCTCCCCAGCTCTAGCCCAACTCCTACTTACCTGCCAGGTGAGATACTATGATCATGAAGGTGCTACTCCCAGGGCAAGGCTCACCCATTGCACTCTGGGTGTGCTGCTCCTGCAATTTCCCCAAATGTGGGACACTTGACTGCATAATTTGTGTTTCCCCTGGTCGGCTCTCGTATAATTCAGATCTCTTTGTCTCAGGTCTCTCTCCAGTATAGTTTGCTGTCTGTTTCCACTTCTCTTTTCTTGAGCCGCTCCCTTCTATGCCCTTGCGCACTATCCTGACTTCTCCCGTCTGCTTACTTTGTGCCTTCCAATGCACAATGCAAACTACAGGTAGTGCTGCAGGGCCCACACCCTTTTACTTGCCTTACAGAGCAGCTCTGGAGCTGTTACAGTGCCCAGCTGCTGCAAGAAATCAGCTTGAATGCTTCAGGGGCTGGGGCATAGCCAACATGAGCCCCACACCGAAGGAGGGTGGAGGTGTTTAATGCGAACTAGAGGTCATCCAAGCGCCGCAACAGGCCGCCATGCCCTGCACGCCCCTTTTCTCTTTTTTGATATGCAGACGAGGGTTGAAGCCAACTTTGACCCACTGCTTGGATGGCATTACCATATGCAAATCAATCTGCTGCAGGCCTTCCCCCAGGAATGCTTGCACTAGTTGTTGCATTTGGTTTGTTGTTTGGGGGTGCTTCAGTATTAGGCAGCCTTCTGCCCTCCCATGTTCATCTGAAAATATGTGTTCTCCCTGCAGTTGTTGTCCCCAGATGAGAGTTCCCTTGTGCTGCCTCAGTTGAATCTCCTTTACTTGACAGAGATGTGCCTGAGCAGCGGCCCTCCCCAGCCCTATCCCAAATCATACTTATTTTGCATAGGAGATACCATGGTCATGAAGATTGTTCTCCCAGGGTGAGGTTCATTCATTGCATTCTGGGTATGCTGACCCCTGTGATTTCCCCAAATGTGGGAAACTCAACTGCATTATTTGTGGTAGTGGGGGACTGTGTTTGTGCTTTCCTCTGGTCAGCTCTGGTAAAAGTCAGATTTCTTTGTCTCAGATCTTCCTCTAGCCTTGTTCTTCTTTCGAGAGTTCCCTTGTGCTGCCTCAGTTGGATCTCCTTCACTTGACAGGGGGGTGCACGAGCAGCGACCCTCCCCAGCTCTATTCCAACTCCTATTTACCTACCAGGTGAGATACTATGATCAGGAAGGTGCTTCTCCCAGGGCAAGGCTCACCCATTGCACTCTGGGTGTGCTGCTCCTGCGATTTCCCCAAATGTGGGACACTTGACGGCATAATTTGTGTTTCCTCTGGTCGGCTCTCATATAATTCAGATCTCTTTGTCTCAGGTCTTTCTCCAGCCTAGTTTGCTGTCTGTTTCCACTTCTCTTTTCTTGAGCCGCTCCCTTCTATGCCCTTGCGCACTATCCTGACCTCTCCCGTCTGCTTACTTTGTGCCTTCCAACGCACAATGCATACTACAGGTAGTGCTGCAGGGCCCACACCCTTTTACATGCTTTACAGAGCAGCTCTGGAGCTGTTACAGTGCCCAGCTGCTGCAAGAAATCATCTTGAATGCTTCAGGGGCTGGGGCATAGCCAACATGAGCCCCACACCGAAGGAGGGTGGAGATGTTTAATGCGAATTAGGGGTCATCCAAGCGCCACAAAAGGACGCCATGCCCTGCACATCCCTTTTTTCTTTTCATATGCAGACGAGGGTTGAAGCCAACTTTGACCCACTGCTTGGATGACATCACCATATGCAAAACCATCTGCTGCAGGCCTTCCCCCAGGAATGCTTGCACTAGTTGTTGCATTTGGTTTGTTGTTTGGGGGTGCTTCAGTATTAGGCAGCCTTCTGCCCTCCCATGTTCATCTGAAAATATGTGTTCTCCCTGCAGTTGTTGTCCCCAGATGAGAGTTCCCTTGTGCTGCATCAGTTGAATCTCCTTTACTTGACAGAGATGTGCCTGAGCAGCGGCCCTCCCCAGCCCTATCCCAAATCATACTTATTTTGCATAGGAGATACCATGGTCATGAAGATTGTTCTCCCAGGGTGAGGTTCATTCATTGCATTCTGGGTATGCTGACCCCTGTGATTTCCCCAAATGTGGGAAACTCAACTGCATTATTTGTGGTAGTGGGGGACTGTGTTTGTGCTTTCTTCTGGTCAACTCTTGTAAAAATCAGATTTCTTTGTCTCAGATCTTCCTCTAGCCTTGTTCCTCTTTCGAGAGTTCCCTTGTGCTGCCTCAGTTGGATCTCCTTCACTTGACAGGGGGGTACCCGAGCAGCGACCCTTCGCAGCTCTAGCCCAACTCCTACTTACCTGCCAGGTGAGATACTATGATCATGTAGGTGCTTCTCCCAGGGCAAGGCTCACCCATTGCACTCTGGGTGTGCTGCCCCTGTGATTTCCCCAAATGTGGGAAACTTGACTGCATAATTTGTGTTTCCCCTGGTCGGCTCTCGTATAATTCAGATCTCTTTGTCTCAGGTCTCTCTCCAGCCTAGTTTGCTGTCTGTTTCCACTTCTCTTTTCTTGAGCCGCTCCCTTCTATGCCCTTGCGCACTATCCTGACTTCTCCCGTCTGCTTACTTTGTGCCTTCCAACACACAATGCGAACTACAGGTAGTGCTGCAGGGCCCACACCCTTTTACTTGCCTCACAGAGCAGCTCTGGAGCTGTTACAGTGCCCAGCTGCTGCAAGAAATCAGCTTGAATGCTTCAGGGGCTGGGGCATTGCCAACATGAGCCCCACACCGAAGTAGGGTGGGGGTGTTTAATGCGAACTAAGGGTCACCCATGCGCCGCAAAAGGCCGCCATGCCCTGCACGCCCCTTTTCTCTTTTCATATGCAGACGAGGGTTGAAGCCAACTTTGACCCACTGCTTGGATGGCATTACCATATGCAAATCAATCTGCTGCAGGCCTTCCCCCAGGAATGCTTGCACTAGTTGTTGCATTTGGTTTGTTGTTTGGGGGTGCTTCAGTATTAGGCAGCCTTCTGCCCTCCCATGTTCATCTGAAAATATGTGTTCTCCCTGCAGTTGTTGTCCCCAGATGAGAGTTCCCTTGTGCTGCCTCAGTTGAATCTCCTTTACTTGACAGAGATGTGCCTGAGCAGCGGCCCTCCCCAGCCCTATCCCAAATCATACTTATTTTGCATAGGAGATACCATGGTCATGAAGATTGTTCTCCCAGGGTGAGGTTCATTCATTGCATTCTGGGTATGCTGACCCCTGTGATTTCCCCAAATGTGGGAAACTCGACTGCATTATTTGTGGTAGTGGGGGACTGTGTTTGTGCTTTCCTCTGCTCAGCTCTGGTAAAAGTCAGATTTCTTTGTCTCAGATCTTCCTCTAGCCTTGTTCTTCTTTCGAGAGTTCCCTTGTGCTGCCTCAGTTGGATCTCCTTCACTTGACAGGGGGGTGCCCGAGCAGCGACCCTCCCCAGCTCTAGCCCAACTCCTACTTACCTGCCAGGTGAGATACTATGATCAGGAAGGTGCTTCTCCCAGGGCAAGGCTCACCCATTGCACTCTGGGTGTGCCGCTCCTGCGATTTCCCCAAATGTGGGAAACTTGACTGCATAATTTGTGTTTCCTCTGGTCGGCTCTCGTATAATTCAGATCTCTTTGTCTCAGGTCTTTCTCCAGCCTAGTTTGCTGTCTGTTTCAACTTCTCTTTTCTTGAGCCGCTCCCTTCTATGCCCTTGCTCATTATCTTGACTTCTCCCATCTGCTTACTTTGTGCCTTCCAATGCACAATGCGAACTACAGGTAGTGCTGCAGGGCCCACACCCTTTTACTTGCCTTACAGAGCAGCTCTGGAGCTATTACAGTGCCCAGCTGCTGCAAGTAATCAGCTTGAATGCTTCATGGGCTGGGGCATAGCCAACATGAGCCCCACACCGAAGTAGGGTGGAGGTGTTTAATGCGAACTAGGGGTCATCCAAGTGCCGCAAAAGGCCGCCATGCCCTGCACGCCCCTTTTCTCTTTTCATATGCAGACGAGGGTTGAAGCCAACTTTGACCCACTGCTTGGATGACATCACCATATGCAAATCCATCTGCTGCAGGCCTTCCCCCAGGAATGCTTGTACTAGTTGTTGCATTTGGTTTGTTGTTTGGGGGTGCTTCAGTATTAGGCAGCCTTCTGCCCTCCCATGTTCATCTGAAAATATGTGTTCTCCCTGCAGTTGTTGTCCCCAGATGAGAGTTCCCTTGTGCTGCCTCAGTTGAATCTCCTTTACTTGACAGAGATGTGCCTGAGCAGCGGCCCTCCCCAGCCCTATCCCAAATCATACTTATTTTGCATAGGAGATACCATGGTCATGAAGATTGTTCTCCCAGGGTGAGGTTCATTCATTGCATTCTGGGTATGCTGACCCCTGTGATTTCCCCAAATGTGGGAAACTCGACTGCATTATTTGTGGTAGTGGGGGACTGTGTTTGTGCTTTCCTCTGGTCAGCTCTGGTAAAAGCCAGATTTCTGTGTCTCAGATCTTCCTCTAGCCTTGTTCTTCTTTCGAGAGTTCTCTTGTGCTGCCTCAGTTGGATCTCCTTCACTTGACAGGGGGGTGCCCGAGCAGCGACCCTCCTCAGCTCTTGCCCAACTCCTACTTACCTGCCAGGTGAGATACTATGATCATGAAGGTGCTTCTCCCAGGGCAAGGCTCACCCATTGCACTCTGTGTGTGCTGCTCCAGCGATTTCCCCAAATGTGGGAAACTCGACTGCATAATTTGTGTTTCCCCTGGTCGGCTCTCGTATAATTCAGATCTCTTTGTCTCAGGTCTCTCTCCAGCCTAGTTTGCTGTCTGTTTCCACTTCTCTTTTCTTGAGCCGCTCCTTTCTATGCCCTTGCGCACTATCCTGACTTCTCCCGTCTGCTTACTTTGTGCCTTCCAACGCACAATGCGAACTACAGGTAGTGCTGCAGGGCCCACACCCTTTTAGTTGCCTTACAGAGCAGCTCTGGAGCTGTTACAGTGCCCAGCTGCTGCAAGAAATCAGCTTGAATGTTCTTCGTTGATTGATGGAAGAAACATCTTACAAAAACTCTCCAGATTATTGACTTTTTAAAGTTTTTCTAGGAAACGTTCTAGATGAATGCTTATTAGCGTTTGTCAGAATGTACGTTTGCAAAGTGTCACTGTGGCGCAATCAGTTAGCGTGTTCGGTTATTATCCAAAAGGTTGGTGGTTCAATCCCACCCAGGGACGTAATTTACCTTGTTATCAGATTTTGGTGATCTTTAAGTAGACAAGTCAAAATTTCAAACCCCCTCTTGTGGTGTAGGGTACCTGGCCTTCTCTGATGTAATCAGAGTTAGATTTGATTAAGTGATTTTATAAAAAAAAAACAGCTAGGAAGCACAATTTAGCAGTGGGTTGCACAGAAAAAGAAATATGCTGGCAAAAAAATCCAATTGAGTGATTAAACAGCTCTTCATTTTCTGGCTTTATTTTTATGCTAACAAATTTGTTCTCTGAAAAGTGTCCACAAAGCCAAGTATCTGATTAACACCTTTGTAGGGATGGTTTTTCACCTATTACTAAATTAAACTTGCTTCATTGGAAAGGCAGCAAGATGCATCGTCATTTCAATATCTACTGAAATAATACAGGTTGACACCAGGAAACATTAACGCCACTGCATCCTTGCTGCTTTCTCATGTGGAAGTCTGTTTAATGTGAAAACAAGGTGATATCTAATTAGCATACCGGTAAGGAATTAAGAAAATCTTTATTTAAGGGTGAAGATGTTTCTCACAAAATCGTTGCCCCAATGCATCATTGAAATTCAAGCTGGAAAGATGATTTTAATATATCACTTGTACATTTTGTATTGCTCTTCTGGTGACAATGTAGTTTGTTTTTGTCAATTACCATTTTAATAATAGGGTAAAGAAAATTAAGTGGATTTTTGAAAGAAAACAATACTGTCAATATACTATTAAACAAATTAAAATGGTAAAAGTTATTGTACTTTAAGTAAAAATAAAAGAGCTAAAATATCAATCCCAATTTTGGATTACTTTAATTAAAAAAAAATGCATATAGCAGAGGGTAGTTTCAATCTGCCTACCTCTGGGTTATCGGCCCAGCATGCTTCCATTGCAGTACTCTGCTGCACATGTAAGTGCAAGAGATCCTGAAGCACTCACTCATCATGGGAAAGTACCAATGTGTTTCTTCGTTGGTTGATGGAAGAAACATCTTACAAAAACTCTCCAGATTATTGACTTTTTAAAGTTTTTCTAGGAAACGTTCTAGATGAATGCTTATTAGCCTTTGTCAGTATGAACTTTTTGCAAAGTGTCTCTGTGGCGCAATCGGTTAGTGTGTTTGGCTATTAACCAAAAGGTTGGTGGTTCAATCCCACCCAGGGATGTAATTGACCTTGTGATCAGATTTTGGTGATATTTAAGTAGACAAGTCAAAATTTCAAACCCCCTGTTACGGTGTAGGGTACCTGGCCTTCTCTGATGTAATCAGAGTTAGATTTGATTCAGTGATTTTATAAAAACAGCTAGGAAGCACAATTTAGCAGTAGGTTGCAGAGAAAAAAAATATGCTGGCAGAAAAATCCAATTGAGTGATTAAACAGCTCTTCATTTTCTGGCTTTATTTTTATGCTAACAAATTTGTTCTCTGAAAAGTGTCCACAAAGCAAAGTCTCTGATTAACACCTTTGTAAGGATGGTTTTTCACCTATTACTAAATTAAACTTGCTTCATTGGAAAGGCAGCAAGATGCATCCTCATTTCAATGTCTACTGAAATAATACAAGTTGACACCAGGAAACATTAACGCCACTGCATCCTTGCTGCTTTCTCATGTGGAAGTCTGTTTAATGTGAAAACAAGGTGATATCTAATTAGCACACAGGTAAGGAATTAAGAAAATCTTTATTTAAGGGTGAAGATGTTTCTCACAAAATCGTTGCCCCAATGCATCATTGAAATTCAACCTGGAAAGATGATTTTAATATATCACTTGTACATTTTGTATTGCTCTTCTGGTGACAATGTAGTTTGTTTTTGTCAATTACCATTTTAATAATAGGGTAAAGAAAATTAAGTGGATTTTTGAAAGAAAACAATACTGTCAATATACTATTAAAACAAATTAAAATGGTAAAAGTTATTGTACTTTAAGTAAAAATAAAAGAGCAAAAATATCCATCCCAGTTTTGGATTACTTTAATTAACAAAAAAAATGCATATAGCAAAGGATAGTTTCAATCTGCCTACCTCTGGGTTATGGGCCCAGCATGCTTCCATTGCAGTACTCTGCTGCACATGTAAGTGCAAGAGATCCTGAAGCACTCACTCATCATGGGAAAGTACCAATGTGTTTCTTCATTGGTTGATGGAAGAAACATCTTACAAAAACTCTCCAGATTATTGACTTTTTAAAGTTTTTCTAGGAAACGTTCTAGATGAATGCTTATTAGCCTTTGTCAGTATGTACTTTTTGCAAAGTGTCTCTGTGGCGCAATTGGTTAGTGTGTACGGCTATTAACCAAAAGGTTGGTGGTTAAATCCTACCCAGGGACGTAATTGACCTTGTGATCAGATTTTGGTGATATTTAAGTAGACAAGTCAAAATTTCAAACCCCCTCTTATTGTGTAGGGTACCTAGCCTTCTCTGATGTAATCAGAGTTAGATTTGATTCAGTGATTTTATAAAAACAGCTAGGAAGCACAATTTATCAGTGGGTTGCAGAGAAAAAGAAATATGCTGGCAAAAAAATCCAATTGAGTGATTAAACAGCTCTTCATTTTCTGGCTTTATTTTTATGCTAACAAATTTGTTCTCTGAAAAGTGTCCACAAAGCCAAGTCTCTGATTAACACCTTTGTAGGGATGGTTTTTCACCTATTACTAAATTAAACTTGCTTCATTGGAAAGGCAGCAAGATGCATCCTCATTTCAATGTCTACTGAAATAATACAGGTTGACACCAGGAAACATTAACGCCACTGCATCCTTGCTGCTTTCTCATGTGGAAGTCTGTTTAATGTGAAAACAAGGTGATATCTAATTAGCACACAGGTAAGGAATTAAGAAAATCTTTATTTAAGGGTGAAGATGTTTCTCACAAAATCGTTGCCCCAATGCATCATTGAAATTCAAGCTGGAAAGATGATTTTAATATATCACTTGTACATTTTGTATTGCTCTTCTGGTGACAATGTAGTTTGTTTTTGTCAATTACCATTTTAATAATAGGGTAAAGAAAATTAAGTGGATTTTTGAAAGAAAACAATACTGTCAATATACTATTAAAACAAATTAAAATGGTAAAAGTTATTGTACTTTAAGTAAAAATAAAAGAGCAAAAATATCAATCCCAGTTTTGGATTACTTTAATTAACAAAAAAAAATGCATATAGCAAAGGATAGTTTCAATCTGCCTACCTCTGGGTTATGGGCCCAGCATGCTTCCATTGCAGTACTCTGCTGCACATGTAAGTGCAAGAGATCCTGAAGCACTCACTCATCATGGGAAAGTACCAATGTGTTTCTTCGTTGGTTGATGGAAGAAACATCTTACAAAAACTCTCCAGATTATTGACTTTTTAAAGTTTTTCTAGGAAACGTTCTAGATGAATGCTTATTAGCCTTTGTCAGTATGTACTTTTTGCAAAGTGTCTCTGTGGCGCAATTGGTTAGTGTGTACGGCTATTAACCAAAAGGTTGGTGGTTAAATCCTACCCAGGGACGTAATTGACCTTGTGATCAGATTTTGGTGATATTTAAGTAGACAAGTCAAAATTTCAAACCCCCTCTTATTGTGTAGGGTACCTAGCCTTCTCTGATGTAATCAGAGTTAGATTTGATTCAGTGATTTTATAAAAACAGCTAGGAAGCACAATTTATCAGTGGGTTGCAGAGAAAAAGAAATATGCTGGCAAAAAAATCCAATTGAGTGATTAAACAGCTCTTCATTTTCTGGCTTTATTTTTATGCTAACAAATTTGTTCTCTGAAAAGTGTCCACAAAGCCAAGTCTCTGATTAACACCTTTGTAGGGATGGTTTTTCACCTATTACTAAATTAAACTTGCTTCATTGGAAAGGCAGCAAGATGCATCCTCATTTCAATGTCTACTGAAATAATACAGGTTGACACCAGGAAACATTAACGCCACTGCATCCTTGCTGCTTTCTCATGTGGAAGTCTGTTTAATGTGAAAACAAGGTGATATCTAATTAGCACACAGGTAAGGAATTAAGAAAATCTTTATTTAAGGGTGAAGATGTTTCTCACAAAATCGTTGCCCCAATGCATCATTGAAATTCAAGCTGGAAAGATGATTTTAATATATCACTTGTACATTTTGTATTTCTCTTCTGGTGACAATGTAGTTTGTTTTTGTCAATTACCATTTTAATAATAGGGTAAAGAAAATTAAGTGGATTTTTGAAAGAAAACAATACTGTCAATATACTATTAAAACAAATTAAAATGGTAAAAGTTATTGTACTTTAAGTAAAAATAAAAGAGCAAAAATATCAATCCCAGTTTTGGATTACTTTAATTAACAAAAAAAAATGCATATAGCAAAGGATAGTTTCAATCTGCCTACCTCTGGGTTATGGGCCCAGCATGCTTCCATTGCAGTACTCTGCTGCACATGTAAGTGCAAGAGATCCTGAAGCACTCACTCATCATGGGAAAGTACCAATGTGTTTCTTCGTTGGTTGATGGAAGAAACATCTTACAAAAACTCTCCAGATTATTGACTTTTTAAAGTTTTTCTAGGAAACGTTCTAGATGAATGCTTATTAGCCTTTGTCAGTATGTACTTTTGCAAAGTGTCTCTGTGGCGCAATTGGTTAGTGTGTAAGGCTATTAACCAAAAGGTTGGTGGTTCAATCCCACCCAGGGACGTAATTGACCTTGTGATCAGATTTTGGTGATATTTAAGTAGACAAGTCAAAATTTCAAACCCCCTCTTATTGTGTAGGGTACCTGGCCTTCTCTGATGTTATCAGAGTTATATTTGATTCAGTGATTTTATAAAAAACAGCTAGAAAGCACAATTTAGCAGTGGGTTGCAGAGAAAAAAAAATATGCTGGCAAAAAAATCCAATTGAGTGATTAAACAGCTCTTCATTTTCTGGTTTATTTTTATGCTAACAAATTTGTTCTCTGAAAAGTGTCCACAAAGCCAAGTCTCTGATTAACACCTTTGTAGGGATGGTTTTTCACCTATTACTAAATTAAACTTGCTTCATTGGAAAGGCAGCAAGATGCATCCTCATTTCAATGTCTACTGAAATAATACAGGTTGACACCAGGAAACATTAACGCCACTGCATCCTTGCTGCTTTCTCATGTGGAAGTCTGTTTAATGTGAAAACAAGGTGATATCTAATTAGCACACAGGTAAGGAATTAAGAAAATCTTTATTTAAGGGTGAAGATGTTTCTCACAAAATCGTTGCCCCAATGCATCATTGAAATTCAAGCTGGAAAGATGATTTTAATATATCACTTGTACATTTTGTATTGCTCTTCTGGTGACAATGTAGTTTGTTTTTGTCAATTACCATTTTAATAATAGGGTAAAGAAAAAAAAGTGGATTTTTGAAAGAAAACAATACTGTCAATATACTATTAAAACAAATTAAAATGGTAAAAGTTATTGTACTTTAAGTAAAAATAAAAGAGCAAAAATATCAATCCCAGTTTTGGATTACTTTAATTAACAAAAAAAATGCATATAGCAAAGGATAGTTTCAATCTGCCTATCTCTGGGTTATGGGCCCAGCATGCTTCCATTGCAGTACTCTGCTGCACATGTAAGTGCAAGAGATCCTGAAGCACTCACTCATCATGGGAAAGTACCAATGTGTTTCTTCATTGGTTGATGGAAGAAACATCTTACAAAAACTCTCCAGATTATTGACTTTTTAAAGTTTTTCTAGGAAACGTTCTTGATGAATGCTTATTAGCCTTTGTCAGTATGTACTTTTTCTCTGTGGTGCAATTGGTTAGTGTGTAAGGCTATTAACCAAAAGGTTGGTGGTTCAATCCCACCCAGGAACGTAATTGACCTTGTGATCAGATTTTGGTGATATTTAAGTAGACAAGTCAAAATTTCAAACCCCCTCTTATTGTGTAGGGTACCTGGCCTTCTCTGATGTAATCAGAGTTAGATTTGATTCAGTGATTTTATAAAAAACAGCTAGGAAGCACAATTTAGCAGTGGGTTGCAGAGAAAAAAAATATGCTGGCAAAAAAAAATCCAATTGAGTGATTAAACAGCTCTTCATTTTCTGGCTTTATTTTTATGCTAACAAATTTGTTCTCTGAAAAGTGTCCACAAAGCCAAGTCTCTGATTAACACCTGTGTAGGGATGGTTTTTCACCTTTTACTAAATTAAACTTGCTTCATTGGAAAGGCAGCAAGATGCATCCTCATTTAAATGTCTACTGAAATAATACAAGTTGACACCAGGAAGCATTAACGCCACTGCATCCTTGCTGCTTTCTCATGTGGAAGTCTGTTTAATGCGAAAACAAGGTGATATCTAATTAGCACACAGGTAAGGAATTAAGAAAATCTTTATTTAAGGGTGAAGATGTTTCTCACAAAATCGTTGCCCCAATGCATCATTGAAATTCAAGCTGGAAAGATGATTTTAATATATCACTTGTACATTTTGTATTGCTCTTCTGGTGACAATGTAGTTTGTTTTTGTCAATTACCATTTTAATAATAGGGTAAAGAAAATTAAGTGGATTTTTGAAAGAAAACAATACTGTCAATATACTATTAAAACAAATTAAAATGGTAAAAGTTATTGTACTTTAAGTAAAAATAAAAGAGCCAAAATATCAATCCCAGTTTTGGATTACTTTAATAAAAAAAAAAAAAGCATACAGCAGAGGATAGTTTCAATCTGCCTACCTCTGGGTTATGAGCCCAGCATGCTTCCATTGCTGTACTCTGCTGCACATGTAAGTGCAAGAGATCCTGAAGCACTCACTCATCATGGGAAAGTACCAATGTGTTTCTTCGTTGGTTGATGGTAGAAACATCTTACAAAAACTCTCCAGATTATTGACTTTTTAAAGTTTTTCTAGGAAACGTTTTAGATGAATGCTTATTAGCCTTTGTCAGTATGCCCTTTCGCAAAGTGTCTCTGTGGCGCAATCAGTTAGTGTGTACGGCTATTAACTAAAAGGTTGGTGGTTCAATCCCACCCAGGGATGTAATTGATCTTGTTATCAGATTTTGGTGATCTTTAAGTAGACAAGTCAAAATTTCAAACCCCCTCTTATGGTGTAGGGTACCTGGCCTTCTCTGATGTAATCAGAGTTAGATTTGATTCATTGATTTTATAAAAACAGCTAGGAAGCACAATTTAGCAGTGGTTTGCAGAGAAAAAAAATATGCTGGCAGAAAAATCCAATTGAGTGATTAAACAGCTCTTCATTTTCTGGCTTTATTTTTATGCTAACAAATTTGTTCTCTGAAAAGTGTCCACAAAGCAAAGTCTCTGATTAACACCTTTGTAAGGATGGTTTTTCACCTATTACTAAATTAAACTTGCTTCATTGGAAAGGCAGCAAGATGCATCCTCATTTCAATGTCTACTGAAATAATACAAGTTGACACCAGGAAACATTAACGCCACTGCATCCTTGCTGCTTTCTCATGTGGAAGTCTGTTTAATGCGAAAACAAGGTGATATCTAATTATCACACAGGTAAGGAATTAAGAAAATCTTTATTTAAGGGTGAAGATGTTTCTCACAAAATCGTTGCCCCAATGCATCATTGAAATTCAAGCTGGAAAGATGATTTTAATATATCACTTGTACATTTTGTATTGCTCTTCTGGTGACAATGTAGTTTGTTTTTGTCAATTACCATTTTAATAATAGGGTAAAGAAAATTAAGTGGATTTTTGAAAGAAAACAATACTGTCAATATACTATTAAAACAAATTAAAATGGTAAAAGTTATTGTACTTTAAGTAAAAATAAAAGAGCCAAAATATCAATCCCAGTTTTGGATTACTTTAATTAACAAAAAAAAAGCATATAGCAAAGGATAGTTTCAATCTGCCTACCTCTGGGTTATGGGCCCAGCATGCTTCCATTGCTGTACTCTGCTGCACATGTAAGTGCAAGAGATCCTGAAGCACTCACTCATCATGGGAAAGTACCAATGTGTTTCTTCGTTGGTTGATGGAAGAAACATCTTACAAAAACTCTCCAGATTATTGACTTTTTAAAGTTTTTCTAGGAAACGTTCTAGATGAATGCTTATTAGCCTTTGTCAGTATTTACTTCTGCAAAGTATCTCTGTGGCGCAATCAGTTAGTGTGTACGGCTACTAACCAAAAGGTTGGTGGTTCAATCACACCCAGGGACGTAATTGACCTTGTGATCAGATTTTGGTGATCTTTAAGTAGACAAGTCAAAATTTCAAACCCCCTGTTATGGTGTAGGGTACCTGGCCTTCTCTGATGTAATCAGAGTTAGATTTGATTCAGTGATTTTATTAAAACAGCTAGGAAGCACAATTTAGCAGTGGGTTGCAGAGAAAAAGAAATATGCTGGCAAAAAAATCCAATTGAGTGATTAAACAGCTCTTCATTTTCTGGCTTTATTTTTATGCTAACAAATTTGTTCTCTGAAAAGTGTCCACAAAGCCAAGTCTCTGATTAACACCTTTGTAGGGATGGTTTTTCACCTATTACTAAATTAAACTTGCTTCATTGGAAAGGCAGCAAGATGCATCCTCATTTCAATGTCTACTGAAATAATACAGGTTGACACCAGGAAACATTAACGCCACTGCATCCTTGCTGCTTTCTCATGTGGAAGTCTGTTTAATGTGAAAACAAGGTGATATCTAATTAGCACACAGGTAAGGAATTAAGAAAATCTTTAAGGGTGAAGATGTTTCTCACAAAATCGTTGCCCCAATGCATCATTGAAATTCAAGCTGGAAAGATGATTTTAATATATCACTTGTACATTTTGTATTGCTCTTCTGGTGACAATGTAGTTTGTTTTTGTCAATTACCATTTTAATAATAGGGTAAAGAAAATTAAGTGGATTTTTGAAAGAAAACAATACTGTCAATATACTATTAAAACAAATTAAAATGGTAAAAGTTATTGTACTTTAAGTAAAAATAAAAGAGCAAAAATATCAATCCCAGTTTTGGATTACTTTAATTAACAAAAAAAAATGCATATAGCAAAGGATAGTTTCAATCTGCCTACCTCTGGGTTATGGGCCCAGCATGCTTCCATTGCAGTACTCTGCTGCACATGTAAGTGCAAGAGATCCTGAAGCACTCACTCATAATGGGAAAGTACCAATGTGTTTCTTCGTTGGTTGATGGAAGAAACATCTTACAAAAACTCTCCAGATTATTGACTTTTTAAAGTTTTTCTAGGAAACGTTCTAGATGAATGCTTATTAGCCTTTGTCAGTATGTACTTTTGCAAAGTGTCTCTGTGGTGCAATTGGTTAGTGTGTAAGACTATTAACCAAAAGGTTGGTGGTTCAATCCCACCCAGGAATGTAATTGACCTTGTGATCAGATTTTGGTGATATTTAAGTAGACAAGTCAAAATTTCAAACCCCCTCTTATTGTGTAGGGTACCTGGCCTTCTCTGATGTAATCAGAGTTAGATTTGATTCAGTGATTTTATAAAAAAAACAGCTAGGAAGCACAATTTAGCAGTGGGTTGCAGATAAAAAAAATATGCTGGCAAAAAAATACAATTGAGTGATTAAACAGCTCTTCATTTTCTGGCTTTATTTTTATGCTAACAAATTTGTTCTCTGAAATGTGTCCACAAAGCCAAGTCTCTGATTAACACCTTTGTAGGGATGGTTTTTCACCTATTACTAAATTAAACTTGCTTCATTGGAAAGGCAACAAGATGCATCCTCATTTCAATGTCTACTGAAATAATACAGGTTGACACCAGGAAACATTAACGCCACTGCATCCTTGCTGCTTTCTCATGTGGAAGTCTGTTTAATGTGAAAACAAGGTGATATCTAATTATCACACAGGTAAGGAATTAAGAAAATCTTTATTTAAGGGTGAAGATGTTTCTCACAAAATCGTTGCCCCAATGCATCATTGAAATTCAAGCTGGAAAGATGATTTTAATATATCACTTGTACATTTTGTATTGCTCTTCTTGTGACAATGTAGTTTGTTTTTGTCAATTACCATTTTAATAATAGGGTAAAGAAAATTAAGTGGATTTTTGAAAGAAAACAATACTGTCAATATACTATCAAAACAAATTAAAATGGTAAAAGTTATTGTACTTTAAGTAAAAATAAAAGAGCCAAAATATCAATCCCAGTTTTGGATTACTTTAATTAACAAAAAAAAAATGCATATAGCAAAGGATAGTTTCAATCTGCCTACCTCTGGGTTATGGGCCCAGCATGCTTCCATTGCAGTACTCTGCTGCACATGTAAGTGCAAGAGATCCTGAAGCACTCACTCATCATGGGAAAGTACCAATGTGTTTCTTTGTTGGTTGATGGAAGAAACATCTTACAAAAACTCTCCAGATTATTGACTTTTTAAAGTTTTTCTAGGAAACGTTCTAGATGAATGCTTATTAGCCTTTGTCAGTATGTACTTTTGCAAAGTGTCTCTGTGGCGCAATTGGTTAGTGTGTAAGGCTTTTAACCAAAAGGTTGGTGGTTCAATCCCACCCAGGGATGTAATTGACCTTGTGATCAGATTTTGGTGATATTTAAGTAGACAAGTCAAAATTTCAAACCCCCTCTTATTGTGTAGGGTACCTGGCCTTCTCTGATGTTATCAGAGTTAGATTTGATTCAGTGATTTTATAAAAAAACAGCTAGGAAGCACAATTTAGCAGTGGGTTGCAGAGAAAAAAAATATGCTGGCAAAAAAATCCAATTGAGTGATTAAACAGCTCTTCATTTTCTGGTTTATTTTTATGCTAACAAATTTGTTCTCTGAAAAGTGTCCACAAAGCCAAGTCTCTGATTAACACCTTTGTAGGGATGGTTTTTCACCTATTACTAAATTAAACTTGCTTCATTGGAAAGGCAGCAAGATGCATCCTCATTTCAATGTCTACTGAAATAATACAGGTTGACACCAGGAAACATTAACGCCACTGCATCCTTGCTGCTTTCTCGTGTGGAAGTCTGTTTAATGTGAAAACAAGGTGATATCTAATTAGCACACAGGTAAGGAATTAAGAAAATCTTTATTTAAGGGTGAAGATGTTTCTCACAAAATCGTTGCCCCAATGCATCATTGAAATTCAAGCTGGAAAGATGATTTTAATATATCACTTGTACATTTTGTATTGCTCTTCTGGTGACAATGTAGTTTGTTTTTGTCAATTACCATTTTAATAATAGGGTAAAGAAAATTAAGTGGATTTTTGAAAGAAAACAATACTGTCAATATACTATTAAAACAAATTAAAATGGTAAAAGTTATTGTACTTTAAGTAAAAATAAAAGAGCAAAAATATCAATCCCAGTTTTGGATTACTTTAATTAACAAAAAAAATGCATATAGCAAAGGATAGTTTCAATCTGCCTATCTCTGGGTTATGGGCCCAGCATGCTTCCATTGCAGTACTCTGCTGCACATGTAAGTGCAAGAGATCCTGAAGCACTCACTCATCATGGGAAAGTACCAATGTGTTTCTTCATTGGTTGATGGAAGAAACATCTTACAAAAACTCTCCAGATTATTGACTTTTTAAAGTTTTTCTAGGAAACGTTCTTGATGAATGCTTATTAGCCTTTGTCAGTACGTTCTTTTTGCAAAGTGTCTCTGTGGTGCAATTGGTTAGTGTGTAAGGCTATTAACCAAAAGGTTGGTGGTTCAATCCCACCCAGGAACGTAATTGACCTTGTGATCAGATTTTGGTGATATTTAAGTAGACAAGTCAAAATTTCAAACCCCCTCTTATTGTGTAGGGTACCTGGCCTTCTCTGATGTAATCAGAGTTAGATTTGATTCAGTGATTTTATAAAAAACAGCTAGGAAGCACAATTTAGCAGTGGGTTGCAGAGAAAAAAAATATGCTGGCAAAAAAAAATCCAATTGAGTGATTAAACAGCTCTTCATTTTCTGGCTTTATTTTTATGCTAACAAATTTGTTCTCTGAAAAGTGTCCACAAAGCCAAGTCTCTGATTAACACCTGTGTAGGGATGGTTTTTCACCTTTTACTAAATTAAACTTGCTTCATTGGAAAGGCAGCAAGATGCATCCTCATTTAAATGTCTACTGAAATAATACAAGTTGACACCAGGAAACATTAACGCCACTGCATCCTTGCTGCTTTCTCATGTGGAAGTCTGTTTAATGCGAAAACAAGGTGATATCTAATTATCACACAGGTAAGGAATTAAGAAAATCTTTATTTAAGGGTGAAGATGTTTCTCACAAAATCGTTGCCCCAATGCATCATTGAAATTCAAGCTGGAAAGATGATTTTAATATATCACTTGTACATTTTGTATTGCTCTTCTGGTGACAATGTAGTTTGTTTTTGTCAATTACCATTTTAATAATAGGGTAAAGAAAATTAAGTGGATTTTTGAAAGAAAACAATACTGTCAATATACTATTAAAACAAATTAAAATGGTAAAAGTTATTGTACTTTAAGTAAAAATAAAAGAGCCAAAATATCAATCCCAGTTTTGGATTACTTTAATAAAAAAAAAAAAAGCATACAGCAGAGGATAGTTTCAATCTGCCTACCTCTGGGTTATGAGCCCAGCATGCTTCCATTGCTGTACTCTGCTGCACATGTAAGTGCAAGAGATCCTGAAGCACTCACTCATCATGGGAAAGTACCAATGTGTTTCTTCGTTGGTTGATGGTAGAAACATCTTACAAAAACTCTCCAGATTATTGACTTTTTAAAGTTTTTCTAGGAAACGTTTTAGATGAATGCTTATTAGCCTTTGTCAGTATGCCCTTTCGCAAAGTGTCTCTGTGGCGCAATCAGTTAGTGTGTACGGCTATTAACTAAAAGGTTGGTGGTTCAATCCCACCCAGGGATGTAATTGATCTTGTTATCAGATTTTGGTGATCTTTAAGTAGACAAGTCAAAATTTCAAACCCCCTCTTATGGTGTAGGGTACCTGGCCTTCTCTGATGTAATCAGAGTTAGATTTGATTCATTGATTTTATAAAAACAGCTAGGAAGCACAATTTAGCAGTGGTTTGCAGAGAAAAAAAATATGCTGGCAGAAAAATCCAATTGAGTGATTAAACAGCTCTTCATTTTCTGGCTTTATTTTTATGCTAACAAATTTGTTCTCTGAAAAGTGTCCACAAAGCAAAGTCTCTGATTAACACCTTTGTAAGGATGGTTTTTCACCTATTACTAAATTAAACTTGCTTCATTGGAAAGGCAGCAAGATGCATCCTCATTTCAATGTCTACTGAAATAATACAAGTTGACACCAGGAAACATTAACGCCACTGCATCCTTGCTGCTTTCTCATGTGGAAGTCTGTTTAATGCGAAAACAAGGTGATATCTAATTATCACACAGGTAAGGAATTAAGAAAATCTTTATTTAAGGGTGAAGATGTTTCTCACAAAATCGTTGCCCCAATGCATCATTGAAATTCAAGCTGGAAAGATGATTTTAATATATCACTTGTACATTTTGTATTGCTCTTCTGGTGACAATGTAGTTTGTTTTTGTCAATTACCATTTTAATAATAGGGTAAAGAAAATTAAGTGGATTTTTGAAAGAAAACAATACTGTCAATATACTATTAAAACAAATTAAAATGGTAAAAGTTATTGTACTTTAAGTAAAAATAAAAGAGCCAAAATATCAATCCCAGTTTTGGATTACTTTAATTAACAAAAAAAAAGCATATAGCAAAGGATAGTTTCAATCTGCCTACCTCTGGGTTATGGGCCCAGCATGCTTCCATTGCTGTACTCTGCTGCACATGTAAGTGCAAGAGATCCTGAAGCACTCACTCATCATGGGAAAGTACCAATGTGTTTCTTCGTTGGTTGATGGAAGAAACATCTTACAAAAACTCTCCAGATTATTGACTTTTTAAAGTTTTTCTAGGAAACGTTCTAGATGAATGCTTATTAGCCTTTGTCAGTATTTACTTCTGCAAAGTATCTCTGTGGCGCAATCAGTTAGTGTGTACGGCTACTAACCAAAAGGTTGGTGGTTCAATCACACCCAGGGACGTAATTGACCTTGTGATCAGATTTTGGTGATCTTTAAGTAGACAAGTCAAAATTTCAAACCCCCTGTTATGGTGTAGGGTACCTGGCCTTCTCTGATGTAATCAGAGTTAGATTTGATTCAGTGATTTTATTAAAACAGCTAGGAAGCACAATTTAGCAGTGGGTTGCAGAGAAAAAGAAATATGCTGGCAAAAAAATCCAATTGAGTGATTAAACAGCTCTTCATTTTCTGGCTTTATTTTTATGCTAACAAATTTGTTCTCTGAAAAGTGTCCACAAAGCCAAGTCTCTGATTAACACCTTTGTAGGGATGGTTTTTCACCTATTACTAAATTAAACTTGCTTCATTGGAAAGGCAGCAAGATGCATCCTCATTTCAATGTCTACTGAAATAATACAGGTTGACACCAGGAAACATTAACGCCACTGCATCCTTGCTGCTTTCTCATGTGGAAGTCTGTTTAATGTGAAAACAAGGTGATATCTAATTAGCACACAGGTAAGGAATTAAGAAAATCTTTAAGGGTGAAGATGTTTCTCACAAAATCGTTGCCCCAATGCATCATTGAAATTCAAGCTGGAAAGATGATTTTAATATATCACTTGTACATTTTGTATTGCTCTTCTGGTGACAATGTAGTTTGTTTTTGTCAATTACCATTTTAATAATAGGGTAAAGAAAATTAAGTGGATTTTTGAAAGAAAACAATACTGTCAATATACTATTAAAACAAATTAAAATGGTAAAAGTTATTGTACTTTAAGTAAAAATAAAAGAGCAAAAATATCAATCCCAGTTTTGGATTACTTTAATTAACAAAAAAAAATGCATATAGCAAAGGATAGTTTCAATCTGCCTACCTCTGGGTTATGGGCCCAGCATGCTTCCATTGCAGTACTCTGCTGCACATGTAAGTGCAAGAGATCCTGAAGCACTCACTCATAATGGGAAAGTACCAATGTGTTTCTTCGTTGGTTGATGGAAGAAACATCTTACAAAAACTCTCCAGATTATTGACTTTTTAAAGTTTTTCTAGGAAACGTTCTAGATGAATGCTTATTAGCCTTTGTCAGTATGTACTTTTGCAAAGTGTCTCTGTGGTGCAATTGGTTAGTGTGTAAGACTATTAACCAAAAGGTTGGTGGTTCAATCCCACCCAGGAATGTAATTGACCTTGTGATCAGATTTTGGTGATATTTAAGTAGACAAGTCAAAATTTCAAACCCCCTCTTATTGTGTAGGGTACCTGGCCTTCTCTGATGTAATCAGAGTTAGATTTGATTCAGTGATTTTATAAAAAAAACAGCTAGGAAGCACAATTTAGCAGTGGGTTGCAGATAAAAAAAATATGCTGGCAAAAAAATACAATTGAGTGATTAAACAGCTCTTCATTTTCTGGCTTTATTTTTATGCTAACAAATTTGTTCTCTGAAATGTGTCCACAAAGCCAAGTCTCTGATTAACACCTTTGTAGGGATGGTTTTTCACCTATTACTAAATTAAACTTGCTTCATTGGAAAGGCAACAAGATGCATCCTCATTTCAATGTCTACTGAAATAATACAGGTTGACACCAGGAAACATTAACGCCACTGCATCCTTGCTGCTTTCTCATGTGGAAGTCTGTTTAATGTGAAAACAAGGTGATATCTAATTATCACACAGGTAAGGAATTAAGAAAATCTTTATTTAAGGGTGAAGATGTTTCTCACAAAATCGTTGCCCCAATGCATCATTGAAATTCAAGCTGGAAAGATGATTTTAATATATCACTTGTACATTTTGTATTGCTCTTCTTGTGACAATGTAGTTTGTTTTTGTCAATTACCATTTTAATAATAGGGTAAAGAAAATTAAGTGGATTTTTGAAAGAAAACAATACTGTCAATATACTATCAAAACAAATTAAAATGGTAAAAGTTATTGTACTTTAAGTAAAAATAAAAGAGCCAAAATATCAATCCCAGTTTTGGATTACTTTAATTAACAAAAAAAAAATGCATATAGCAAAGGATAGTTTCAATCTGCCTACCTCTGGGTTATGGGCCCAGCATGCTTCCATTGCAGTACTCTGCTGCACATGTAAGTGCAAGAGATCCTGAAGCACTCACTCATCATGGGAAAGTACCAATGTGTTTCTTTGTTGGTTGATGGAAGAAACATCTTACAAAAACTCTCCAGATTATTGACTTTTTAAAGTTTTTCTAGGAAACGTTCTAGATGAATGCTTATTAGCCTTTGTCAGTATGTACTTTTGCAAAGTGTCTCTGTGGCGCAATTGGTTAGTGTGTAAGGCTTTTAACCAAAAGGTTGGTGGTTCAATCCCACCCAGGGATGTAATTGACCTTGTGATCAGATTTTGGTGATATTTAAGTAGACAAGTCAAAATTTCAAACCCCCTCTTATTGTGTAGGGTACCTGGCCTTCTCTGATGTTATCAGAGTTAGATTTGATTCAGTGATTTTATAAAAAAACAGCTAGGAAGCACAATTTAGCAGTGGGTTGCAGAGAAAAAAAATATGCTGGCAAAAAAATCCAATTGAGTGATTAAACAGCTCTTCATTTTCTGGTTTATTTTTATGCTAACAAATTTGTTCTCTGAAAAGTGTCCACAAAGCCAAGTCTCTGATTAACACCTTTGTAGGGATGGTTTTTCACCTATTACTAAATTAAACTTGCTTCATTGGAAAGGCAGCAAGATGCATCCTCATTTCAATGTCTACTGAAATAATACAGGTTGACACCAGGAAACATTAACGCCACTGCATCCTTGCTGCTTTCTCATGTGGAAGTCTGTTTAATGTGAAAACAAGGTGATATCTAATTAGCACACAGGTAAGGAATTAAGAAAATCTTTATTTAAGGGTGAAGATGTTTCTCACAAAATCGTTGCCCCAATGCATCATTGAAATTCAAGCTGGAAAGATGATTTTAATATATCACTTGTACATTTTGTATTGCTCTTCTGGTGACAATGTAGTTTGTTTTTGTCAATTACCATTTTAATAATAGGGTAAAGAAAATTAAGTGGATTTTTGAAAGAAAACAATAATGTCAATATACTATTAAAACAAATTAAAATGGTAAAAGTTATTGTACTTTAAGTAAAAATAAAAGAGCAAAAATATCAATCCCAGTTTTGGATTACTTTAATTAACAAAAAAAATGCATATAGCAAAGGATAGTTTCAATCTGCCTATCTCTGGGTTATGGGCCCAGCATGCTTCCATTGCAGTACTCTGCTGCACATGTAAGTGCAAGAGATCCTGAAGCACTCACTCATCATGGGAAAGTACCAATGTGTTTCTTCATTGGTTGATGGAAGAAACATCTTACAAAAACTCTCCAGATTATTGACTTTTTAAAGTTTTTCTAGGAAACGTTCTTGATGAATGCTTATTAGCCTTTGTCAGTATGTACTTTTTGCAAAGTGTCTCTGTGGTGCAATTGGTTAGTGTGTAAGGCTATTAACCAAAAGGTTGGTGGTTCAATCCCACCCAGGAACGTAATTGACCTTGTGATCAGATTTTGGTGATATTTAAGTAGACAAGTCAAAATTTCAAACCCCCTCTTATTGTGTAGGGTACCTGGCCTTCTCTGATGTAATCAGAGTTAGATTTGATTCAGTGATTTTATAAAAAACAGCTAGGAAGCACAATTTAGCAGTGGGTTGCAGAGAAAAAAAATATGCTGGCAAAAAAAAATCCAATTGAGTGATTAAACAGCTCTTCATTTTCTGGCTTTATTTTTATGCTAACAAATTTGTTCTCTGAAAAGTGTCCACAAAGCCAAGTCTCTGATTAACACCTGTGTAGGGATGGTTTTTCACCTTTTACTAAATTAAACTTGCTTCATTGGAAAGGCAGCAAGATGCATCCTCATTTAAATGTCTACTGAAATAATACAAGTTGACACCAGGAAACATTAACGCCACTGCATCCTTGCTGCTTTCTCATGTGGAAGTCTGTTTAATGCGAAAACAAGGTGATATCTAATTATCACACAGGTAAGGAATTAAGAAAATCTTTATTTAAGGGTGAAGATGTTTCTCACAAAATCGTTGCCCCAATGCATCATTGAAATTCAAGCTGGAAAGATGATTTTAATATATCACTTGTACATTTTGTATTGCTCTTCTGGTGACAATGTAGTTTGTTTTTGTCAATTACCATTTTAATAATAGGGTAAAGAAAATTAAGTGGATTTTTGAAAGAAAACAATACTGTCAATATACTATTAAAACAAATTAAAATGGTAAAAGTTATTGTACTTTAAGTAAAAATAAAAGAGCCAAAATATCAATCCCAGTTTTGGATTACTTTAATAAAAAAAAAAAAAAGCATACAGCAGAGGATAGTTTCAATCTGCCTACCTCTGGGTTATGAGCCCAGCATGCTTCCATTGCTGTACTCTGCTGCACATGTAAGTGCAAGAGATCCTGAAGCACTCACTCATCATGGGAAAGTACCAATGTGTTTCTTCGTTGGTTGATGGTAGAAACATCTTACAAAAACTCTCCAGATTATTGACTTTTTAAAGTTTTTCTAGGAAACGTTTTAGATGAATGCTTATTAGCCTTTGTCAGTATGCCCTTTCGCAAAGTGTCTCTGTGGCGCAATCAGTTAGTGTGTACGGCTATTAACTAAAAGGTTGGTGGTTCAATCCCACCCAGGGATGTAATTGATCTTGTTATCAGATTTTGGTGATCTTTAAGTAGACAAGTCAAAATTTCAAACCCCCTCTTATGGTGTAGGGTACCTGGCCTTCTCTGATGTAATCAGAGTTAGATTTGATTCATTGATTTTATAAAAACAGCTAGGAAGCACAATTTAGCAGTGGTTTGCAGAGAAAAAAAATATGCTGGCAGAAAAATCCAATTGAGTGATTAAACAGCTCTTCATTTTCTGGCTTTATTTTTATGCTAACAAATTTGTTCTCTGAAAAGTGTCCACAAAGCAAAGTCTCTGATTAACACCTTTGTAAGGATGGTTTTTCACCTATTACTAAATTAAACTTGCTTCATTGGAAAGGCAGCAAGATGCATCCTCATTTCAATGTCTACTGAAATAATACAAGTTGACACCAGGAAACATTAACGCCACTGCATCCTTGCTGCTTTCTCATGTGGAAGTCTGTTTAATGCGAAAACAAGGTGATATCTAATTATCACACAGGTAAGGAATTAAGAAAATCTTTATTTAAGGGTGAAGATGTTTCTCACAAAATCGTTGCCCCAATGCATCATTGAAATTCAAGCTGGAAAGATGATTTTAATATATCACTTGTACATTTTGTATTGCTCTTCTGGTGACAATGTAGTTTGTTTTTGTCAATTACCATTTTAATAATAGGGTAAAGAAAATTAAGTGGATTTTTGAAAGAAAACAATACTGTCAATATACTATTAAAACAAATTAAAATGGTAAAAGTTATTGTACTTTAAGTAAAAATAAAAGAGCCAAAATATCAATCCCAGTTTTGGATTACTTTAATTAACAAAAAAAAAGCATATAGCAAAGGATAGTTTCAATCTGCCTACCTCTGGGTTATGGGCCCAGCATGCTTCCATTGCTGTACTCTGCTGCACATGTAAGTGCAAGAGATCCTGAAGCACTCACTCATCATGGGAAAGTACCAATGTGTTTCTTCGTTGGTTGATGGAAGAAACATCTTACAAAAACTCTCCAGATTATTGACTTTTTAAAGTTTTTCTAGGAAACGTTCTAGATGAATGCTTATTAGCCTTTGTCAGTATTTACTTCTGCAAAGTATCTCTGTGGCGCAATCAGTTAGTGTGTACGGCTACTAACCAAAAGGTTGGTGGTTCAATCACACCCAGGGACGTAATTGACCTTGTGATCAGATTTTGGTGATCTTTAAGTAGACAAGTCAAAATTTCAAACCCCCTGTTATGGTGTAGGGTACCTGGCCTTCTCTGATGTAATCAGAGTTAGATTTGATTCAGTGATTTTATTAAAACAGCTAGGAAGCACAATTTAGCAGTGGGTTGCAGAGAAAAAGAAATATGCTGGCAAAAAAATCCAATTGAGTGATTAAACAGCTCTTCATTTTCTGGCTTTATTTTTATGCTAACAAATTTGTTCTCTGAAAAGTGTCCACAAAGCCAAGTCTCTGATTAACACCTTTGTAGGGATGGTTTTTCACCTATTACTAAATTAAACTTGCTTCATTGGAAAGGCAGCAAGATGCATCCTCATTTCAATGTCTACTGAAATAATACAGGTTGACACCAGGAAACATTAACGCCACTGCATCCTTGCTGCTTTCTCATGTGGAAGTCTGTTTAATGTGAAAACAAGGTGATATCTAATTAGCACACAGGTAAGGAATTAAGAAAATCTTTAAGGGTGAAGATGTTTCTCACAAAATCGTTGCCCCAATGCATCATTGAAATTCAAGCTGGAAAGATGATTTTAATATATCACTTGTACATTTTGTATTGCTCTTCTGGTGACAATGTAGTTTGTTTTTGTCAATTACCATTTTAATAATAGGGTAAAGAAAATTAAGTGGATTTTTGAAAGAAAACAATACTGTCAATATACTATTAAAACAAATTAAAATGGTAAAAGTTATTGTACTTTAAGTAAAAATAAAAGAGCAAAAATATCAATCCCAGTTTTGGATTACTTTAATTAACAAAAAAAAATGCATATAGCAAAGGATAGTTTCAATCTGCCTACCTCTGGGTTATGGGCCCAGCATGCTTCCATTGCAGTACTCTGCTGCACATGTAAGTGCAAGAGATCCTGAAGCACTCACTCATAATGGGAAAGTACCAATGTGTTTCTTCGTTGGTTGATGGAAGAAACATCTTACAAAAACTCTCCAGATTATTGACTTTTTAAAGTTTTTCTAGGAAACGTTCTAGATGAATGCTTATTAGCCTTTGTCAGTATGTACTTTTGCAAAGTGTCTCTGTGGTGCAATTGGTTAGTGTGTAAGACTATTAACCAAAAGGTTGGTGGTTCAATCCCACCCAGGAATGTAATTGACCTTGTGATCAGATTTTGGTGATATTTAAGTAGACAAGTCAAAATTTCAAACCCCCTCTTATTGTGTAGGGTACCTGGCCTTCTCTGATGTAATCAGAGTTAGATTTGATTCAGTGATTTTATAAAAAAAACAGCTAGGAAGCACAATTTAGCAGTGGGTTGCAGATAAAAAAAATATGCTGGCAAAAAAATACAATTGAGTGATTAAACAGCTCTTCATTTTCTGGCTTTATTTTTATGCTAACAAATTTGTTCTCTGAAATGTGTCCACAAAGCCAAGTCTCTGATTAACACCTTTGTAGGGATGGTTTTTCACCTATTACTAAATTAAACTTGCTTCATTGGAAAGGCAACAAGATGCATCCTCATTTCAATGTCTACTGAAATAATACAGGTTGACACCAGGAAACATTAACGCCACTGCATCCTTGCTGCTTTCTCATGTGGAAGTCTGTTTAATGTGAAAACAAGGTGATATCTAATTATCACACAGGTAAGGAATTAAGAAAATCTTTATTTAAGGGTGAAGATGTTTCTCACAAAATCGTTGCCCCAATGCATCATTGAAATTCAAGCTGGAAAGATGATTTTAATATATCACTTGTACATTTTGTATTGCTCTTCTTGTGACAATGTAGTTTGTTTTTGTCAATTACCATTTTAATAATAGGGTAAAGAAAATTAAGTGGATTTTTGAAAGAAAACAATACTGTCAATATACTATCAAAACAAATTAAAATGGTAAAAGTTATTGTACTTTAAGTAAAAATAAAAGAGCCAAAATATCAATCCCAGTTTTGGATTACTTTAATTAACAAAAAAAAAATGCATATAGCAAAGGATAGTTTCAATCTGCCTACCTCTGGGTTATGGGCCCAGCATGCTTCCATTGCAGTACTCTGCTGCACATGTAAGTGCAAGAGATCCTGAAGCACTCACTCATCATGGGAAAGTACCAATGTGTTTCTTTGTTGGTTGATGGAAGAAACATCTTACAAAAACTCTCCAGATTATTGACTTTTTAAAGTTTTTCTAGGAAACGTTCTAGATGAATGCTTATTAGCCTTTGTCAGTATGTACTTTTGCAAAGTGTCTCTGTGGCGCAATTGGTTAGTGTGTAAGGCTTTTAACCAAAAGGTTGGTGGTTCAATCCCACCCAGGGATGTAATTGACCTTGTGATCAGATTTTGGTGATCTTTAAGTAGACAAGTCAAAATTTCAAACCCCCTCTTATGGTGTAGGGTACCTGGCCTTCTCTGATGTAATCAGAGTTAGATTTGATTCATTGATTTTATAAAAACAGCTAGGAAGCACAATTTAGCAGTGGTTTGCAGAGAAAAAAAATATGCTGGCAGAAAAATCCAATTGAGTGATTAAACAGCTCTTCATTTTCTGGCTTTATTTTTATGCTAACAAATTTGTTCTCTGAAAAGTGTCCACAAAGCAAAGTCTCTGATTAACACCTTTGTAAGGATGGTTTTTCACCTATTACTAAATTAAACTTGCTTCATTGGAAAGGCAGCAAGATGCATCCTCATTTCAATGTCTACTGAAATAATACAAGTTGACACCAGGAAACATTAACGCCACTGCATCCTTGCTGCTTTCTCATGTGGAAGTCTGTTTAATGCGAAAACAAGGTGATATCTAATTATCACACAGGTAAGGAATTAAGAAAATCTTTATTTAAGGGTGAAGATGTTTCTCACAAAATCGTTGCCCCAATGCATCATTGAAATTCAAGCTGGAAAGATGATTTTAATATATCACTTGTACATTTTGTATTGCTCTTCTGGTGACAATGTAGTTTGTTTTTGTCAATTACCATTTTAATAATAGGGTAAAGAAAATTAAGTGGATTTTTGAAAGAAAACAATACTGTCAATATACTATTAAAACAAATTAAAATGGTAAAAGTTATTGTACTTTAAGTAAAAATAAAAGAGCCAAAATATCAATCCCAGTTTTGGATTACTTTAATTAACAAAAAAAAAGCATATAGCAAAGGATAGTTTCAATCTGCCTACCTCTGGGTTATGGGCCCAGCATGCTTCCATTGCTGTACTCTGCTGCACATGTAAGTGCAAGAGATCCTGAAGCACTCACTCATCATGGGAAAGTACCAATGTGTTTCTTCGTTGGTTGATGGAAGAAACATCTTACAAAAACTCTCCAGATTATTGACTTTTTAAAGTTTTTCTAGGAAACGTTCTAGATGAATGCTTATTAGCCTTTGTCAGTATTTACTTCTGCAAAGTATCTCTGTGGCGCAATCAGTTAGTGTGTACGGCTACTAACCAAAAGGTTGGTGGTTCAATCACACCCAGGGACGTAATTGACCTTGTGATCAGATTTTGGTGATCTTTAAGTAGACAAGTCAAAATTTCAAACCCCCTGTTATGGTGTAGGGTACCTGGCCTTCTCTGATGTAATCAGAGTTAGATTTGATTCAGTGATTTTATTAAAACAGCTAGGAAGCACAATTTAGCAGTGGGTTGCAGAGAAAAAGAAATATGCTGGCAAAAAAATCCAATTGAGTGATTAAACAGCTCTTCATTTTCTGGCTTTATTTTTATGCTAACAAATTTGTTCTCTGAAAAGTGTCCACAAAGCCAAGTCTCTGATTAACACCTTTGTAGGGATGGTTTTTCACCTATTACTAAATTAAACTTGCTTCATTGGAAAGGCAGCAAGATGCATCCTCATTTCAATGTCTACTGAAATAATACAGGTTGACACCAGGAAACATTAACGCCACTGCATCCTTGCTGCTTTCTCATGTGGAAGTCTGTTTAATGTGAAAACAAGGTGATATCTAATTAGCACACAGGTAAGGAATTAAGAAAATCTTTAAGGGTGAAGATGTTTCTCACAAAATCGTTGCCCCAATGCATCATTGAAATTCAAGCTGGAAAGATGATTTTAATATATCACTTGTACATTTTGTATTGCTCTTCTGGTGACAATGTAGTTTGTTTTTGTCAATTACCATTTTAATAATAGGGTAAAGAAAATTAAGTGGATTTTTGAAAGAAAACAATACTGTCAATATACTATTAAAACAAATTAAAATGGTAAAAGTTATTGTACTTTAAGTAAAAATAAAAGAGCAAAAATATCAATCCCAGTTTTGGATTACTTTAATTAACAAAAAAAAATGCATATAGCAAAGGATAGTTTCAATCTGCCTACCTCTGGGTTATGGGCCCAGCATGCTTCCATTGCAGTACTCTGCTGCACATGTAAGTGCAAGAGATCCTGAAGCACTCACTCATAATGGGAAAGTACCAATGTGTTTCTTCGTTGGTTGATGGAAGAAACATCTTACAAAAACTCTCCAGATTATTGACTTTTTAAAGTTTTTCTAGGAAACGTTCTAGATGAATGCTTATTAGCCTTTGTCAGTATGTACTTTTGCAAAGTGTCTCTGTGGTGCAATTGGTTAGTGTGTAAGACTATTAACCAAAAGGTTGGTGGTTCAATCCCACCCAGGAATGTAATTGACCTTGTGATCAGATTTTGGTGATATTTAAGTAGACAAGTCAAAATTTCAAACCCCCTCTTATTGTGTAGGGTACCTGGCCTTCTCTGATGTAATCAGAGTTAGATTTGATTCAGTGATTTTATAAAAAAAACAGCTAGGAAGCACAATTTAGCAGTGGGTTGCAGATAAAAAAAATATGCTGGCAAAAAAATACAATTGAGTGATTAAACAGCTCTTCATTTTCTGGCTTTATTTTTATGCTAACAAATTTGTTCTCTGAAATGTGTCCACAAAGCCAAGTCTCTGATTAACACCTTTGTAGGGATGGTTTTTCACCTATTACTAAATTAAACTTGCTTCATTGGAAAGGCAACAAGATGCATCCTCATTTCAATGTCTACTGAAATAATACAGGTTGACACCAGGAAACATTAACGCCACTGCATCCTTGCTGCTTTCTCATGTGGAAGTCTGTTTAATGTGAAAACAAGGTGATATCTAATTATCACACAGGTAAGGAATTAAGAAAATCTTTATTTAAGGGTGAAGATGTTTCTCACAAAATCGTTGCCCCAATGCATCATTGAAATTCAAGCTGGAAAGATGATTTTAATATATCACTTGTACATTTTGTATTGCTCTTCTTGTGACAATGTAGTTTGTTTTTGTCAATTACCATTTTAATAATAGGGTAAAGAAAATTAAGTGGATTTTTGAAAGAAAACAATACTGTCAATATACTATCAAAACAAATTAAAATGGTAAAAGTTATTGTACTTTAAGTAAAAATAAAAGAGCCAAAATATCAATCCCAGTTTTGGATTACTTTAATTAACAAAAAAAAAATGCATATAGCAAAGGATAGTTTCAATCTGCCTACCTCTGGGTTATGGGCCCAGCATGCTTCCATTGCAGTACTCTGCTGCACATGTAAGTGCAAGAGATCCTGAAGCACTCACTCATCATGGGAAAGTACCAATGTGTTTCTTTGTTGGTTGATGGAAGAAACATCTTACAAAAACTCTCCAGATTATTGACTTTTTAAAGTTTTTCTAGGAAACGTTCTAGATGAATGCTTATTAGCCTTTGTCAGTATGTACTTTTGCAAAGTGTCTCTGTGGCGCAATTGGTTAGTGTGTAAGGCTTTTAACCAAAAGGTTGGTGGTTCAATCCCACCCAGGGATGTAATTGACCTTGTGATCAGATTTTGGTGATATTTAAGTAGACAAGTCAAAATTTCAAACCCCCTCTTATTGTGTAGGGTACCTGGCCTTCTCTGATGTTATCAGAGTTAGATTTGATTCAGTGATTTTATAAAAAAACAGCTAGGAAGCACAATTTAGCAGTGGGTTGCAGAGAAAAAAAATATGCTGGCAAAAAAATCCAATTGAGTGATTAAACAGCTCTTCATTTTCTGGTTTATTTTTATGCTAACAAATTTGTTCTCTGAAAAGTGTCCACAAAGCCAAGTCTCTGATTAACACCTTTGTAGGGATGGTTTTTCACCTATTACTAAATTAAACTTGCTTCATTGGAAAGGCAGCAAGATGCATCCTCATTTCAATGTCTACTGAAATAATACAGGTTGACACCAGGAAACATTAACGCCACTGCATCCTTGCTGCTTTCTCATGTGGAAGTCTGTTTAATGTGAAAACAAGGTGATATCTAATTAGCACACAGGTAAGGAATTAAGAAAATCTTTATTTAAGGGTGAAGATGTTTCTCACAAAATCGTTGCCCCAATGCATCATTGAAATTCAAGCTGGAAAGATGATTTTAATATATCACTTGTACATTTTGTATTGCTCTTCTGGTGACAATGTAGTTTGTTTTTGTCAATTACCATTTTAATAATAGGGTAAAGAAAATTAAGTGGATTTTTGAAAGAAAACAATACTGTCAATATACTATTAAAACAAATTAAAATGGTAAAAGTTATTGTACTTTAAGTAAAAATAAAAGAGCAAAAATATCAATCCCAGTTTTGGATTACTTTAATTAACAAAAAAAATGCATATAGCAAAGGATAGTTTCAATCTGCCTATCTCTGGGTTATGGGCCCAGCATGCTT
Source organism: Pseudophryne corroboree (assembly GCF_028390025.1). Classification (NCBI taxonomy): domain Eukaryota; kingdom Metazoa; phylum Chordata; class Amphibia; order Anura; family Myobatrachidae; genus Pseudophryne; species Pseudophryne corroboree. Next base: position 376,546 of record NW_026970003.1, read on the forward strand.
CCATTGCAGTACTCTGCTGCACATGTAAGTGCAAGAGATCCTGAAGCACTCACTCATCATGGGAAAGTACCAATGTGTTTCTTCATTGGTTGATGGAAGAAACATCTTACAAAAACTCTCCAGATTATTGACTTTTTAAAGTTTTTCTAGGAAACGTTCTTGATGAATGCTTATTAGCCTTTGTCAGTATGTACTTTTTGCAAAGTGTCTCTGTGGTGCAATTGGTTAGTGTGTAAGGCTATTAACCAAAAGGTTGGTGGTTCAATCCCACCCAGGAACGTAATTGACCTTGTGATCAGATTTTGGTGATATTTAAGTAGACAAGTCAAAATTTCAAACCCCCTCTTATTGTGTAGGGTACCTGGCCTTCTCTGATGTAATCAGAGTTAGATTTGATTCAGTGATTTTATAAAAAACAGCTAGGAAGCACAATTTAGCAGTGGGTTGCAGAGAAAAAAAATATGCTGGCAAAAAAAAATCCAATTGAGTGATTAAACAGCTCTTCATTTTCTGGCTTTATTTTTATGCTAACAAATTTGTTCTCTGAAAAGTGTCCACAAAGCCAAGTCTCTGATTAACACCTGTGTAGGGATGGTTTTTCACCTTTTACTAAATTAAACTTGCTTCATTGGAAAGGCAGCAAGATGCATCCTCATTTAAATGTCTACTGAAATAATACAAGTTGACACCAGGAAACATTAACGCCACTGCATCCTTGCTGCTTTCTCATGTGGAAGTCTGTTTAATGCGAAAACAAGGTGATATCTAATTATCACACAGGTAAGGAATTAAGAAAATCTTTATTTAAGGGTGAAGATGTTTCTCACAAAATCGTTGCCCCAATGCATCATTGAAATTCAAGCTGGAAAGATGATTTTAATATATCACTTGTACATTTTGTATTGCTCTTCTGGTGACAATGTAGTTTGTTTTTGTCAATTACCATTTTAATAATAGGGTAAAGAAAATTAAGTGGATTTTTGAAAGAAAACAATACTGTCAATATACTATTAAAACAAATTAAAATGGTAAAAGTTATTGTACTTTAAGTAAAAATAAAAGAGCCAAAATATCAATCCCAGTTTTGGATTACTTTAATAAAAAAAAAAAAAAGCATACAGCAGAGGATAGTTTCAATCTGCCTACCTCTGGGTTATGAGCCCAGCATGCTTCCATTGCTGTACTCTGCTGCACATGTAAGTGCAAGAGATCCTGAAGCACTCACTCATCATGGGAAAGTACCAATGTGTTTCTTCGTTGGTTGATGGTAGAAACATCTTACAAAAACTCTCCAGATTATTGACTTTTTAAAGTTTTTCTAGGAAACGTTTTAGATGAATGCTTATTAGCCTTTGTCAGTATGCCCTTTCGCAAAGTGTCTCTGTGGCGCAATCAGTTAGTGTGTACGGCTATTAACTAAAAGGTTGGTGGTTCAATCCCACCCAGGGATGTAATTGATCTTGTTATCAGATTTTGGTGATCTTTAAGTAGACAAGTCAAAATTTCAAACCCCCTCTTATGGTGTAGGGTACCTGGCCTTCTCTGATGTAATCAGAGTTAGATTTGATTCATTGATTTTATAAAAACAGCTAGGAAGCACAATTTAGCAGTGGTTTGCAGAGAAAAAAAATATGCTGGCAGAAAAATCCAATTGAGTGATTAAACAGCTCTTCATTTTCTGGCTTTATTTTTATGCTAACAAATTTGTTCTCTGAAAAGTGTCCACAAAGCAAAGTCTCTGATTAACACCTTTGTAAGGATGGTTTTTCACCTATTACTAAATTAAACTTGCTTCATTGGAAAGGCAGCAAGATGCATCCTCATTTCAATGTCTACTGAAATAATACAAGTTGACACCAGGAAACATTAACGCCACTGCATCCTTGCTGCTTTCTCATGTGGAAGTCTGTTTAATGCGAAAACAAGGTGATATCTAATTATCACACAGGTAAGGAATTAAGAAAATCTTTATTTAAGGGTGAAGATGTTTCTCACAAAATCGTTGCCCCAATGCATCATTGAAATTCAAGCTGGAAAGATGATTTTAATATATCACTTGTACATTTTGTATTGCTCTTCTGGTGACAATGTAGTTTGTTTTTGTCAATTACCATTTTAATAATAGGGTAAAGAAAATTAAGTGGATTTTTGAAAGAAAACAATACTGTCAATATACTATTAAAACAAATTAAAATGGTAAAAGTTATTGTACTTTAAGTAAAAATAAAAGAGCCAAAATATCAATCCCAGTTTTGGATTACTTTAATTAACAAAAAAAAAGCATATAGCAAAGGATAGTTTCAATCTGCCTACCTCTGGGTTATGGGCCCAGCATGCTTCCATTGCTGTACTCTGCTGCACATGTAAGTGCAAGAGATCCTGAAGCACTCACTCATCATGGGAAAGTACCAATGTGTTTCTTCGTTGGTTGATGGAAGAAACATCTTACAAAAACTCTCCAGATTATTGACTTTTTAAAGTTTTTCTAGGAAACGTTCTAGATGAATGCTTATTAGCCTTTGTCAGTATTTACTTCTGCAAAGTATCTCTGTGGCGCAATCAGTTAGTGTGTACGGCTACTAACCAAAAGGTTGGTGGTTCAATCACACCCAGGGACGTAATTGACCTTGTGATCAGATTTTGGTGATCTTTAAGTAGACAAGTCAAAATTTCAAACCCCCTGTTATGGTGTAGGGTACCTGGCCTTCTCTGATGTAATCAGAGTTAGATTTGATTCAGTGATTTTATTAAAACAGCTAGGAAGCACAATTTAGCAGTGGGTTGCAGAGAAAAAGAAATATGCTGGCAAAAAAATCCAATTGAGTGATTAAACAGCTCTTCATTTTCTGGCTTTATTTTTATGCTAACAAATTTGTTCTCTGAAAAGTGTCCACAAAGCCAAGTCTCTGATTAACACCTTTGTAGGGATGGTTTTTCACCTATTACTAAATTAAACTTGCTTCATTGGAAAGGCAGCAAGATGCATCCTCATTTCAATGTCTACTGAAATAATACAGGTTGACACCAGGAAACATTAACGCCACTGCATCCTTGCTGCTTTCTCATGTGGAAGTCTGTTTAATGTGAAAACAAGGTGATATCTAATTAGCACACAGGTAAGGAATTAAGAAAATCTTTAAGGGTGAAGATGTTTCTCACAAAATCGTTGCCCCAATGCATCATTGAAATTCAAGCTGGAAAGATGATTTTAATATATCACTTGTACATTTTGTATTGCTCTTCTGGTGACAATGTAGTTTGTTTTTGTCAATTACCATTTTAATAATAGGGTAAAGAAAATTAAGTGGATTTTTGAAAGAAAACAATACTGTCAATATACTATTAAAACAAATTAAAATGGTAAAAGTTATTGTACTTTAAGTAAAAATAAAAGAGCAAAAATATCAATCCCAGTTTTGGATTACTTTAATTAACAAAAAAAAATGCATATAGCAAAGGATAGTTTCAATCTGCCTACCTCTGGGTTATGGGCCCAGCATGCTTCCATTGCAGTACTCTGCTGCACATGTAAGTGCAAGAGATCCTGAAGCACTCACTCATAATGGGAAAGTACCAATGTGTTTCTTCGTTGGTTGATGGAAGAAACATCTTACAAAAACTCTCCAGATTATTGACTTTTTAAAGTTTTTCTAGGAAACGTTCTAGATGAATGCTTATTAGCCTTTGTCAGTATGTACTTTTGCAAAGTGTCTCTGTGGTGCAATTGGTTAGTGTGTAAGACTATTAACCAAAAGGTTGGTGGTTCAATCCCACCCAGGAATGTAATTGACCTTGTGATCAGATTTTGGTGATATTTAAGTAGACAAGTCAAAATTTCAAACCCCCTCTTATTGTGTAGGGTACCTGGCCTTCTCTGATGTAATCAGAGTTAGATTTGATTCAGTGATTTTATAAAAAAAACAGCTAGGAAGCACAATTTAGCAGTGGGTTGCAGATAAAAAAAATATGCTGGCAAAAAAATACAATTGAGTGATTAAACAGCTCTTCATTTTCTGGCTTTATTTTTATGCTAACAAATTTGTTCTCTGAAATGTGTCCACAAAGCCAAGTCTCTGATTAACACCTTTGTAGGGATGGTTTTTCACCTATTACTAAATTAAACTTGCTTCATTGGAAAGGCAACAAGATGCATCCTCATTTCAATGTCTACTGAAATAATACAGGTTGACACCAGGAAACATTAACGCCACTGCATCCTTGCTGCTTTCTCATGTGGAAGTCTGTTTAATGTGAAAACAAGGTGATATCTAATTATCACACAGGTAAGGAATTAAGAAAATCTTTATTTAAGGGTGAAGATGTTTCTCACAAAATCGTTGCCCCAATGCATCATTGAAATTCAAGCTGGAAAGATGATTTTAATATATCACTTGTACATTTTGTATTGCTCTTCTTGTGACAATGTAGTTTGTTTTTGTCAATTACCATTTTAATAATAGGGTAAAGAAAATTAAGTGGATTTTTGAAAGAAAACAATACTGTCAATATACTATCAAAACAAATTAAAATGGTAAAAGTTATTGTACTTTAAGTAAAAATAAAAGAGCCAAAATATCAATCCCAGTTTTGGATTACTTTAATTAACAAAAAAAAAATGCATATAGCAAAGGATAGTTTCAATCTGCCTACCTCTGGGTTATGGGCCCAGCATGCTTCCATTGCAGTACTCTGCTGCACATGTAAGTGCAAGAGATCCTGAAGCACTCACTCATCATGGGAAAGTACCAATGTGTTTCTTTGTTGGTTGATGGAAGAAACATCTTACAAAAACTCTCCAGATTATTGACTTTTTAAAGTTTTTCTAGGAAACGTTCTAGATGAATGCTTATTAGCCTTTGTCAGTATGTACTTTTGCAAAGTGTCTCTGTGGCGCAATTGGTTAGTGTGTAAGGCTTTTAACCAAAAGGTTGGTGGTTCAATCCCACCCAGGGATGTAATTGACCTTGTGATCAGATTTTGGTGATCTTTAAGTAGACAAGTCAAAATTTCAAACCCCCTCTTATGGTGTAGGGTACCTGGCCTTCTCTGATGTAATCAGAGTTAGATTTGATTCATTGATTTTATAAAAACAGCTAGGAAGCACAATTTAGCAGTGGTTTGCAGAGAAAAAAAATATGCTGGCAGAAAAATCCAATTGAGTGATTAAACAGCTCTTCATTTTCTGGCTTTATTTTTATGCTAACAAATTTGTTCTCTGAAAAGTGTCCACAAAGCAAAGTCTCTGATTAACACCTTTGTAAGGATGGTTTTTCACCTATTACTAAATTAAACTTGCTTCATTGGAAAGGCAGCAAGATGCATCCTCATTTCAATGTCTACTGAAATAATACAAGTTGACACCAGGAAACATTAACGCCACTGCATCCTTGCTGCTTTCTCATGTGGAAGTCTGTTTAATGCGAAAACAAGGTGATATCTAATTATCACACAGGTAAGGAATTAAGAAAATCTTTATTTAAGGGTGAAGATGTTTCTCACAAAATCGTTGCCCCAATGCATCATTGAAATTCAAGCTGGAAAGATGATTTTAATATATCACTTGTACATTTTGTATTGCTCTTCTGGTGACAATGTAGTTTGTTTTTGTCAATTACCATTTTAATAATAGGGTAAAGAAAATTAAGTGGATTTTTGAAAGAAAACAATACTGTCAATATACTATTAAAACAAATTAAAATGGTAAAAGTTATTGTACTTTAAGTAAAAATAAAAGAGCCAAAATATCAATCCCAGTTTTGGATTACTTTAATTAACAAAAAAAAAGCATATAGCAAAGGATAGTTTCAATCTGCCTACCTCTGGGTTATGGGCCCAGCATGCTTCCATTGCTGTACTCTGCTGCACATGTAAGTGCAAGAGATCCTGAAGCACTCACTCATCATGGGAAAGTACCAATGTGTTTCTTCGTTGGTTGATGGAAGAAACATCTTACAAAAACTCTCCAGATTATTGACTTTTTAAAGTTTTTCTAGGAAACGTTCTAGATGAATGCTTATTAGCCTTTGTCAGTATTTACTTCTGCAAAGTATCTCTGTGGCGCAATCAGTTAGTGTGTACGGCTACTAACCAAAAGGTTGGTGGTTCAATCACACCCAGGGACGTAATTGACCTTGTGATCAGATTTTGGTGATCTTTAAGTAGACAAGTCAAAATTTCAAACCCCCTGTTATGGTGTAGGGTACCTGGCCTTCTCTGATGTAATCAGAGTTAGATTTGATTCAGTGATTTTATTAAAACAGCTAGGAAGCACAATTTAGCAGTGGGTTGCAGAGAAAAAGAAATATGCTGGCAAAAAAATCCAATTGAGTGATTAAACAGCTCTTCATTTTCTGGCTTTATTTTTATGCTAACAAATTTGTTCTCTGAAAAGTGTCCACAAAGCCAAGTCTCTGATTAACACCTTTGTAGGGATGGTTTTTCACCTATTACTAAATTAAACTTGCTTCATTGGAAAGGCAGCAAGATGCATCCTCATTTCAATGTCTACTGAAATAATACAGGTTGACACCAGGAAACATTAACGCCACTGCATCCTTGCTGCTTTCTCATGTGGAAGTCTGTTTAATGTGAAAACAAGGTGATATCTAATTAGCACACAGGTAAGGAATTAAGAAAATCTTTAAGGGTGAAGATGTTTCTCACAAAATCGTTGCCCCAATGCATCATTGAAATTCAAGCTGGAAAGATGATTTTAATATATCACTTGTACATTTTGTATTGCTCTTCTGGTGACAATGTAGTTTGTTTTTGTCAATTACCATTTTAATAATAGGGTAAAGAAAATTAAGTGGATTTTTGAAAGAAAACAATACTGTCAATATACTATTAAAACAAATTAAAATGGTAAAAGTTATTGTACTTTAAGTAAAAATAAAAGAGCAAAAATATCAATCCCAGTTTTGGATTACTTTAATTAACAAAAAAAAATGCATATAGCAAAGGATAGTTTCAATCTGCCTACCTCTGGGTTATGGGCCCAGCATGCTTCCATTGCAGTACTCTGCTGCACATGTAAGTGCAAGAGATCCTGAAGCACTCACTCATAATGGGAAAGTACCAATGTGTTTCTTCGTTGGTTGATGGAAGAAACATCTTACAAAAACTCTCCAGATTATTGACTTTTTAAAGTTTTTCTAGGAAACGTTCTAGATGAATGCTTATTAGCCTTTGTCAGTATGTACTTTTGCAAAGTGTCTCTGTGGTGCAATTGGTTAGTGTGTAAGACTATTAACCAAAAGGTTGGTGGTTCAATCCCACCCAGGAATGTAATTGACCTTGTGATCAGATTTTGGTGATATTTAAGTAGACAAGTCAAAATTTCAAACCCCCTCTTATTGTGTAGGGTACCTGGCCTTCTCTGATGTAATCAGAGTTAGATTTGATTCAGTGATTTTATAAAAAAAACAGCTAGGAAGCACAATTTAGCAGTGGGTTGCAGATAAAAAAAATATGCTGGCAAAAAAATACAATTGAGTGATTAAACAGCTCTTCATTTTCTGGCTTTATTTTTATGCTAACAAATTTGTTCTCTGAAATGTGTCCACAAAGCCAAGTCTCTGATTAACACCTTTGTAGGGATGGTTTTTCACCTATTACTAAATTAAACTTGCTTCATTGGAAAGGCAACAAGATGCATCCTCATTTCAATGTCTACTGAAATAATACAGGTTGACACCAGGAAACATTAACGCCACTGCATCCTTGCTGCTTTCTCATGTGGAAGTCTGTTTAATGTGAAAACAAGGTGATATCTAATTATCACACAGGTAAGGAATTAAGAAAATCTTTATTTAAGGGTGAAGATGTTTCTCACAAAATCGTTGCCCCAATGCATCATTGAAATTCAAGCTGGAAAGATGATTTTAATATATCACTTGTACATTTTGTATTGCTCTTCTTGTGACAATGTAGTTTGTTTTTGTCAATTACCATTTTAATAATAGGGTAAAGAAAATTAAGTGGATTTTTGAAAGAAAACAATACTGTCAATATACTATCAAAACAAATTAAAATGGTAAAAGTTATTGTACTTTAAGTAAAAATAAAAGAGCCAAAATATCAATCCCAGTTTTGGATTACTTTAATTAACAAAAAAAAAATGCATATAGCAAAGGATAGTTTCAATCTGCCTACCTCTGGGTTATGGGCCCAGCATGCTTCCATTGCAGTACTCTGCTGCACATGTAAGTGCAAGAGATCCTGAAGCACTCACTCATCATGGGAAAGTACCAATGTGTTTCTTTGTTGGTTGATGGAAGAAACATCTTACAAAAACTCTCCAGATTATTGACTTTTTAAAGTTTTTCTAGGAAACGTTCTAGATGAATGCTTATTAGCCTTTGTCAGTATGTACTTTTGCAAAGTGTCTCTGTGGCGCAATTGGTTAGTGTGTAAGGCTTTTAACCAAAAGGTTGGTGGTTCAATCCCACCCAGGGATGTAATTGACCTTGTGATCAGATTTTGGTGATATTTAAGTAGACAAGTCAAAATTTCAAACCCCCTCTTATTGTGTAGGGTACCTGGCCTTCTCTGATGTTATCAGAGTTAGATTTGATTCAGTGATTTTATAAAAAAACAGCTAGGAAGCACAATTTAGCAGTGGGTTGCAGAGAAAAAAAATATGCTGGCAAAAAAATCCAATTGAGTGATTAAACAGCTCTTCATTTTCTGGTTTATTTTTATGCTAACAAATTTGTTCTCTGAAAAGTGTCCACAAAGCCAAGTCTCTGATTAACACCTTTGTAGGGATGGTTTTTCACCTATTACTAAATTAAACTTGCTTCATTGGAAAGGCAGCAAGATGCATCCTCATTTCAATGTCTACTGAAATAATACAGGTTGACACCAGGAAACATTAACGCCACTGCATCCTTGCTGCTTTCTCATGTGGAAGTCTGTTTAATGTGAAAACAAGGTGATATCTAATTAGCACACAGGTAAGGAATTAAGAAAATCTTTATTTAAGGGTGAAGATGTTTCTCACAAAATCGTTGCCCCAATGCATCATTGAAATTCAAGCTGGAAAGATGATTTTAATATATCACTTGTACATTTTGTATTGCTCTTCTGGTGACAATGTAGTTTGTTTTTGTCAATTACCATTTTAATAATAGGGTAAAGAAAATTAAGTGGATTTTTGAAAGAAAACAATACTGTCAATATACTATTAAAACAAATTAAAATGGTAAAAGTTATTGTACTTTAAGTAAAAATAAAAGAGCAAAAATATCAATCCCAGTTTTGGATTACTTTAATTAACAAAAAAAATGCATATAGCAAAGGATAGTTTCAATCTGCCTATCTCTGGGTTATGGGCCCAGCATGCTTCCATTGCAGTACTCTGCTGCACATGTAAGTGCAAGAGATCCTGAAGCACTCACTCATCATGGGAAAGTACCAATGTGTTTCTTCATTGGTTGATGGAAGAAACATCTTACAAAAACTCTCCAGATTATTGACTTTTTAAAGTTTTTCTAGGAAACGTTCTTGATGAATGCTTATTAGCCTTTGTCAGTATGTACTTTTTGCAAAGTGTCTCTGTGGTGCAATTGGTTAGTGTGTAAGGCTATTAACCAAAAGGTTGGTGGTTCAATCCCACCCAGGAACGTAATTGACCTTGTGATCAGATTTTGGTGATATTTAAGTAGACAAGTCAAAATTTCAAACCCCCTCTTATTGTGTAGGGTACCTGGCCTTCTCTGATGTAATCAGAGTTAGATTTGTTTCAGTGATTTTATAAAAAAACAGCTAGGAAGCACAATTTAGCAGTGGGTTGCAGAGAAAAAAAATATGCTGGAAAAAAAAAATCCAATTGAGTGATTAAACAGCTCTTCATTTTCTGGCTTTATTTTTATGCTAACAAATTTGTTCTCTGAAAAGTGTCCACAAAGCCAAGTCTCTGATTAACACCTTTGTAGGGATGGTTTTTCACCTATTACTAAATTAAACTTGCTTCATTGGAAAGGCAGCAAGATGCATCCTCATTTCAATGTCTACTGAAATAATACAAGTTGACACCAGGAAACATTAACGCCACTGCATCCTTGCTGCTTTCTCATGTGGAAGTCTGTTTAATGCGAAAACAAGGTGATATCTAATTAGCACACAGGTAAGGAATTAAGAAAATCTTTATTTAAGGGTGAAGATGTTTCTCACAAAATCGTTGCCCCAATGCATCATTGAAATTCAAGCTGGAAAGATGATTTTAATATATCACTTGTACATTTTGTATTGCTCTTCTGGTGACAATGTAGTTTGTTTTTGTCAATTACCATTTTAATAATAGGGTAAAGAAAATTAAGTGGATTTTTTAAAGAAAACAATACTGTCAATATACTATTAAAACAAATTAAAATGGTAAAAGTTATTGTACTTTAAGTAAAAATAAAAGAGCCAAAATATCAATCCCAGTTTTGGATTACTTTAATTAAAAAAAAAAAGCATACAGCAGAGGATAGTTTCAATCTGCCTACCTCTGGGTTATGAGCCCAGCATGCTTCCATTGCTGTACTCTGCTGCACATGTAAGTGCAAGAGATCCTGAAGCACTCACTCATCATGGGAAAGTACCAATGTGTTTCTTCGTTGGTTGATGGTAGAAACATCTTACAAAAACTCTCCAGATTATTGACTTTTTAAAGTTTTTCTAGGAAACGTTTTAGATGAATGCTTATTAGCCTTTGTCAGTATGCCCTTTCGCAAAGTGTCTCTGTGGCGCAATCAGTTAGTGTGTACGGCTATTAACTAAAAGGTTGGTGGTTCAATCCCACCCAGGGATGTAATTGATCTTGTTATCAGATTTTGGTGATCTTTAAGTAGACAAGTCAAAATTTCAAACCCCCTCTTATGGTGTAGGGTACCTGGCCTTCTCTGATGTAATCAGAGTTAGATTTGATTCATTGATTTTATAAAAACAGCTAGGAAGCACAATTTAGCAGTGGTTTGCAGAGAAAAAAAATATGCTGGCAGAAAAATCCAATTGAGTGATTAAACAGCTCTTCATTTTCTGGCTTTATTTTTATGCTAACAAATTTGTTCTCTGAAAAGTGTCCACAAAGCCAAGTCTCTGATTAACACCTTTGTAAGGATGGTTTTTCACCTATTACTAAATTAAACTTGCTTCATTGGAAAGGCAGCAAGATGCATCCTCATTTCAATGTCTACTGAAATAATACAAGTTGACACCAGGAAACATTAACGCCACTGCATCCTTGCTGCTTTCTCATGTGGAAGTCTGGTTAATGCGAAAACAAGGTGATATCTAATTATCACACAGGTAAGGAATTAAGAAAATCTTTATTTAAGGGTGAAGATGTTTCTCACAAAATCGTTGCCCCAATGCATCATTGAAATTCAAGCTGGAAAGATGATTTTAATATATCACTTGTACATTTTGTATTGCTCTTCTGGTGACAATGTAGTTTGTTTTTGTCAATTACCATTTTAATTATAGGGTAAAGAAAATAAAGTGGACTTTTGAAAGAAAACAATACTGTCAATATACTATTAAAACAAATTAAAATGGTAAAAGTTATTGTACTTTAAGTAAAAATAAAAGAGCCAAAATATCAATCCCAGTTTTGGATTACTTTAATTAACAAAAAAAAAATGCATATAGCAGAGGATAGTTTCAATCTGCCTACCTCTGGGTTATGGGCCCAGCATGCTTCCATTGCTGTACTCTGCTACACATGTAAGTGCAAGAGATCCTGAAGCACTCACTCATCATGGGAAAGTACCAATGTGTTTCTTCGTTGGTTGATGGAAGAAACATCTTACAAAAACTCTCCAGATTATTGACTTTTTAAAGTTTTTCTAGGAAACGTTTTAGATGAATGCTTATTAGCCCTTGTCAGTATATACTTTTGCAATGTGTCTCTGTGGCACAATTAGTAAGTGTGTACGGCTATTAACCAAAAGGTTGGTGGTTCAATCCCACCCAGGTACGTAATTGACCTTGTTATCAGATTTTGGTGATCTTTAAGTAGACAAGTCAAAATTTCAAACCCCCTGTTATGGTGTAGGGTACCTGGCCTTCTCTGATGTAATCAGAGTTAGATTTGATTCAGTTATTTTATAAAAACAGCTAGGAAGCACAATTTAGCAGTGGGTTGCAGAGAAAAAGAAATATGCTGGCAGAAAAATCCAATTGAGTGATTAAACAGCTCTTCATTTTCTGGCTTTATTTTTATGCTAACAAATTTGTTCTCTGAAAAGTGTCCACAAAGCAAAGTCTCTGATTAACACCTTTGTAGGGATGGTTTTTCACCTATTACTAAATTAAACTTGCTTCATTGGAAAGGCAGCAAGATGCATCCTCATTTCAATGTCTACTGAAATAATACAGGTTGACACCAGGAAACATTAACGCCACTGCATCCTTGCTGCTTTCTCATGTGGAAGTCTGTTTAATGCGAAAACAAGGTGATATCTAATTAGCACACAGGTAAGGAATTAAGAAAATCTTTATTTAAGGGTGAAGATGTTTCTCACAAAATCGTTGCCCCAATGCATCATTGAAATTCAAGCTGGAAAGATGATTTTAATATATCACTTGTACATTTTGTATTGCTCTTCTGGTGACAATGTAGTTTGTTTTTGTCAATTACCATTTTAATAATAGGGTAAAGAAAATTAAGTGGATTTTTGAAAGAAAACAATACTGTCAATATACTATTAAAACAAATTAAAATGGTAAAAGTTATTGTACTTTAAGTAAAAATAAAAGAGCCAAAATATCAATCCCAGTTTTGGATTACTTTAATTAACAAAAAAAAAGCATATAGCAAAGGATAGTTTCAATCTGCCTACCTCTGGGTTATGGGCCCAGCATGCTTCCATTGCTGTACTCTGCTGCACATGTAAGTGCAAGAGATCCTGAAGCACTCACTCATCATGGGAAAGTACCAATGTGTTTCTTCGTTGGTTGATAGAAGAAACATCTTACAAAAACTCTCCAGATTATTGACTTTTTTAAAGTTTTTCTAGGAAACGTTTTAGATGAATGCTTATTAGCATTTGTCAGTATGTACTTTTGCAAAGTGTCTCTGTGGCGCAATCAGTTAGTGTGTACGGCTATTAACCAAAAGGTTGGTGGTTCAATCCCACCCAGGGACGTAATTGACCTTGTTATCAGATTTTGGTGATCTTTAAGTAGACAAGTCAAATTTCATACCCCCTGTTATTGTGTAGGGTACCTTGCCTTATCTGATGTAATCAGAGTTAGATTTGATTCAATGATTTTATAAAAACATCTAGGAAGCACAATTTAGCAGTGGGTTGCAGAGAAAAAGAAATATGCTGGCAAAAAAATCAAATTGCGTGATTAAACAGCTCTTCATTTTCTGGCTTTATTTTTATGCTAACAAATTTGTTCTCTGAAAAGTGTCCACAAAGCCAAGTCTCTGATTAACACCTTTGTAGGGATGGTTTTTCACCTATTACTAAATTAAACTTGCTTCATTGGAAAGGCAGCAAGATGCATCCTCATTTCAATGTCTACTGAAATAATACAGGTTGAAACCAGGAAACATTAACGCCACTGCATCCTTGCTGCTTTCTCATGTGGAAGTCTGTTTAATGTGAAAACAAGGTGATATCTAATTAGCACACAGGTAAGGAATTACGAAAATCTTTATTTAAGGGTGAAGATGTTTCTCACAAAATTGTTGCCCCAATGCATCATTGAAATTCAAGCTGGAAAGATGATTTTAATATATCACTTGTACATTTTGTATTGCTCTTCTGGTGACAATGTAGTTTTTTTTTGTCAATTACCATTTTAATAATAGGGTAAAGAAAATTAAGTGGATTTTTGAAAGAAAACTATACTGTCAATATACTATTAAAACAAATTAAAATGGTAAAAGTTATTGTACTTTAAGTAAAAATAAAAGAGCAAAAATATCAATCCCAGTTTTGATTACTTAAATTAACAAAAAAAAAATGCATATAGCAAAGGATAGTTTCAATCTGCCTACCTCTGGGTTATGGGTCCAGCATGCTTCCATTGCAGTACTCTGCTGCACATGTAAGTGCAAGAGATCCTGAAGCACTCACTCATCATGGGAAAGTACCAATGTGTTTATTCGTTGGTTGATGGAAGAAACATCTTACAAAAACTCTCCAGATTATTTATTTTTTAATGTTTTTCTAGGAAACGTTCTAGATGTATGCTTATTAGCCTTTGTCAGTACGTACTTTTTGCAAAGTGTCTCTGTGGCGCGATCGGTTAGTGTGTTCGACTATTAACCAAAAGGTTGGTGGTTCAATCCCACCCAGGGACGTAATTGACTTTGTGATCAGATTTTGGTGATATTTAAGTAGACAAGTCAAAATTTCAAACCCCCTCTTATTGTGTAGGGTACCTGGCCTTCTCTGATGTAATCAGAGTTAGATTTGATTCAGTGATTTTATAAAAACAGCTAGGAAGCACAATTTAGCAGTGGGTTGCAGAGAAAAAGAAATATGCTGGCAGAAAAATCCAATTGAGTGATTAAACAGCTCTTCATTTTCTGGCTTTATTTTTATGCTAACAAATTTGTTCTCTGAAAAGTGTCCACAAAGCAAAGTCTCTGATTAACACCTATGTAGGGATGGTTTTTCACCTATTACTAAATTAAACTTGCTTCATTGGAAAGGCAGCAAGATGCATCCTCATTTCAATGTCTACTGAAATAATACAGGTTGACACCAGGAAACATTAACGCCACTGCATCCTTGCTGCTTTCTCATGTGGAAGTCTGTTTAATGTGAAAACAAGGTGATATCTAATTAGCACACAGGTAAGGAATTAAGAAAATCTTTATTTAAGGGTGAAGATGTTTCTCACAAAATCGTTGCCCCAATGCATCATTGAAATTCAACCTGGAAAGATGATTTTAATATATCACTTGTACATTTTGTATTGCTCTTCTGGTGACAATGTAGTTTGTTTTTGTCAATTACCATTTTAATAATAGGGTAAAGAAAATTAAGTGGATTTTTGAAAGAAAACAATACTGTCAATATACTATTAAAACAAATTAAAATGGTAAAAGTTATTGTACTTTAAGTAAAAATAAAAGAGCAAAAATATCCATCCCAGTTTTGGATTACTTTAATTAACAAAAAAAATGCATATAGCAAAGGATAGTTTCAATCTGCCTACCTCTGGGTTATGGGCCCAGCATGCTTCCATTGCAGTACTCTGCTGCACATGTAAGTGCAAGAGATCCTGAAGCACTCACTCATCATGGGAAAGTACCAATGTGTTTCTTCGTTGGTTGATGGAAGAAACATCTTACAAAAACTCTCCAGATTATTGACTTTTTAAAGTTTTTCTAGGAAACGTTCTAGATGAATGCTTATTAGCCTTTGTCAGTATGTACTTTTTGCAAAGTGTCTCTGTGGCGCAATTGGTTAGTGTGTACGGCTATTAACCAAAAGGTTGGTGGTTAAATCCTACCCAGGGACGTAATTGACCTTGTGATCAGATTTTGGTGATATTTAAGTAGACAAGTCAAAATTTCAAACCCCCTCTTATTGTGTAGGGTACCTAGCCTTCTCTGATGTAATCAGAGTTAGATTTGATTCAGTGATTTTATAAAAACAGCTAGGAAGCACAATTTATCAGTGGGTTGCAGAGAAAAAGAAATATGCTGGCAAAAAAATCCAATTGAGTGATTAAACAGCTCTTCATTTTCTGGCTTTATTTTTATGCTAACAAATTTGTTCTCTGAAAAGTGTCCACAAAGCCAAGTCTCTGATTAACACCTTTGTAGGGATGGTTTTTCACCTATTACTAAATTAAACTTGCTTCATTGGAAAGGCAGCAAGATGCATCCTCATTTCAATGTCTACTGAAATAATACAGGTTGACACCAGGAAACATTAACGCCACTGCATCCTTGCTGCTTTCTCATGTGGAAGTCTGTTTAATGTGAAAACAAGGTGATATCTAATTAGCACACAGGTAAGGAATTAAGAAAATCTTTATTTAAGGGTGAAGATGTTTCTCACAAAATCGTTGCCCCAATGCATCATTGAAATTCAAGCTGGAAAGATGATTTTAATATATCACTTGTACATTTTGTATTGCTCTTCTGGTGACAATGTAGTTTGTTTTTGTCAATTACCATTTTAATAATAGGGTAAAGAAAATTAAGTGAATTTTTGAAAGAAAACAATACTGTCAATATACTATTAAAACAAATTAAAATGGTAAAAGTTATTGTACTTTAAGTAAAAATAAAAGAGCAAAAATATCAATCCCAGTTTTGGATTACTTTAATTAACAAAAAAAAATGCATATAGCAAAGGATAGTTTCAATCTGCCTACCTCTGGGTTATGGGCCCAGCATGCTTCCATTGCAGTACTCTGCTGCACATGTAAGTGCAAGAGATCCTGAAGCACTCACTCATCATGGGAAAGTACCAATGTGTTTCTTCGTTGGTTGATGGAAGAAACATCTTACAAAAACTCTCCAGATTATTGACTTTTTAAAGTTTTTCTAGGAAACGTTCTAGATGAATGCTTATTAGCCTTTGTCAGTATGTACTTTTGCAAAGTGTCTCTGTGGCGCAATTGGTTAGTGTGTAAGGCTATTAACCAAAAGGTTGGTGGTTCAATCCCACCCAGGGACGTAATTGACCTTGTGATCAGATTTTGGTGATATTTAAGTAGACAAGTCAAAATTTCAAACCCCCTCTTATTGTGTAGGGTACCTGGCCTTCTCTGATGTTATCAGAGTTAGATTTGATTCAGTGATTTTATAAAAAACAGCTAGGAAGCACAATTTAGCAGTGGGTTGCAGAGAAAAAAAAATATGCTGGCAAAAAAATTCAATTGAGTGATTAAACAGCTCTTCATTTTCTGGTTTATTTTTATGCTAACAAATTTGTTCTCTGAAAAGTGTCCACAAAGCCAAGTCTCTGATTAACACCTTTGTAGGGATGGTTTTTCACCTATTACTAAATTAAACTTGCTTCATTGGAAAGGCAGCAAGATGCATCCTCATTTCAATGTCTACTGAAATAATACAGGTTGACACCAGGAAACATTAACGCCACTGCATCCTTGCTGCTTTCTCATGTGGAAGTCTGTTTAATGTGAAAACAAGGTGATATCTAATTAGCACACAGGTAAGGAATTAAGAAAATCTTTATTTAAGGGTGAAGATGTTTCTCACAAAATCGTTGCCCCAATGCATCATTGAAATTCAAGCTGGAAAGATGATTTTAATATATCACTTGTACATTTTGTATTGCTCTTCTGGTGACAATGTAGTTTGTTTTTGTCAATTACCATTTTAATAATAGGGTAAAGAAAATTAAGTGGATTTTTGAAAGAAAACAATACTGTCAATATACTATTAAAACAAATTAAAATGGTAAAAGTTATTGTACTTTAAGTAAAAATAAAAGAGCAAAAATATCAATCCCAGTTTTGGATTACTTTAATTAACAAAAAAAATGCATATAGCAAAGGATAGTTTCAATCTGCCTATCTCTGGGTTATGGGCCCAGCATGCTTCCATTGCAGTACTCTGCTGCACATGTAAGTGCAAGAGATCCTGAAGCACTCACTCATCATGGGAAAGTACCAATGTGTTTCTTCATTGGTTGATGGAAGAAACATCTTACAAAAACTCTCCAGATTATTGACTTTTTAAAGTTTTTCTAGGAAACGTTCTTGATGAATGCTTATTAGCCTTTGTCAGTATGTACTTTTTCTCTGTGGTGCAATTGGTTAGTGTGTAAGGCTATTAACCAAAAGGTTGGTGGTTCAATCCCACCCAGGGACGTAATTGACCTTGTGATCAGATTTTGGTGATATTTAAGTAGACAAGTCAAAATTTCAAACCCCCTCTTATTGTGTAGGGTACCTGGCCTTCTCTGATGTAATCAGAGTTAGATTTGATTCAGTGATTTTATAAAAAACAGCTAGGAAGCACAATTTAGCAGTGGGTTGCAGAGAAAAAAAATATGCTGGCAAAAAAAAATCCAATTGAGTGTTTAAACAGCTCTTCATTTTCTGGCTTTATTTTTATGCTAACAAATTTGTTCTCTGAAAAGTGTCCACAAAGCCAAGTCTCTGATTAACACCTGTGTAGGGATGGTTTTTCACCTTTTACTAAATTAAACTTGCTTCATTGGAAAGGCAGCAAGATGCATCCTCATTTAAATGTCTACTGAAATAATACAAGTTGACACCAGGAAACATTAACGCCACTGCATCCTTGCTGCTTTCTCATGTGGAAGTCTGTTTAATGCGAAAACAAGGTGATATCTAATTAGCACACAGGTAAGGAATTAAGAAAATCTTTATTTAAGGGTGAAGATGTTTCTCACAAAATCGTTGCCCCAATGCATCATTGAAATTCAAGCTGGAAAGATGATTTTAATATATCACTTGTACATTTTGTATTGCTCTTCTGGTGACAATGTAGTTTGTTTTTGTCAATTACCATTTTAATAATAGGGTAAAGAAAATTAAGTGGATTTTTGAAAGAAAACAATACTGTCAATATACTATTAAAACAAATTAAAATGGTAAAAGTTATTGTACTTTAAGTAAAAATAAAAGAGCCAAAATATCAATCCCAGTTTTGGATTACTTTAATAAAAAAAAAAAAAGCATACAGCAGAGGATAGTTTCAATCTGCCTACCTCTGGGTTATGAGCCCAGCATGCTTCCATTGCTGTACTCTGCTGCACATGTAAGTGCAAGAGATCCTGAAGCACTCACTCATCATGGGAAAGTACCAATGTGTTTCTTCGTTGGTTGATGGTAGAAACATCTTACAAAAACTCTCCAGATTATTGACTTTTTAAAGTTTTTCTAGGAAACGTTTTAGATGAATGCTTATTAGCCTTTGTCAGTATGCCCTTTCGCAAAGTGTCTCTGTGGCGCAATCAGTTAGTGTGTACGGCTATTAACTAAAAGGTTGGTGGTTCAATCCCACCCAGGGATGTAATTGATCTTGTTATCAGATTTTGGTGATCTTTAAGTAGACAAGTCAAAATTTCAAACCCCCTCTTATGGTGTAGGGTACCTGGCCTTCTCTGATGTAATCAGAGTTAGATTTGATTCATTGATTTTATAAAAACAGCTAGGAAGCACAATTTAGCAGTGGTTTGCAGAGAAAAAAAATATGCTGGCAGAAAAATCCAATTGAGTGATTAAACAGCTCTTCATTTTCTGGCTTTATTTTTATGCTAACAAATTTGTTCTCTGAAAAGTGTCCACAAAGCAAAGTCTCTGATTAACACCTTTGTAAGGATGGTTTTTCACCTATTACTAAATTAAACTTGCTTCATTGGAAAGGCAGCAAGATGCATCCTCATTTCAATGTCTACTGAAATAATACAAGTTGACACCAGGAAACATTAACGCCACTGCATCCTTGCTGCTTTCTCATGTGGAAGTCTGTTTAATGCGAAAACAAGGTGATATCTAATTATCACACAGGTAAGGAATTAAGAAAATCTTTATTTAAGGGTGAAGATGTTTCTCACAAAATCGTTGCCCCAATGCATCATTGAAATTCAAGCTGGAAAGATGATTTTAATATATCACTTGTACATTTTGTATTGCTCTTCTGGTGACAATGTAGTTTGTTTTTGTCAATTACCATTTTAATAATAGGGTAAAGAAAATTAAGTGGATTTTTGATAGAAAACAATACTGTCAATATACTATTAAAACAAATTAAAATGGTAAAAGTTATTGTACTTTAAGTAAAAATAAAAGAGCCAAAATATCAATCCCAGTTTTGGATTACTTTAATTAACAAAAAAAAAGCATATAGCAAAGGATAGTTTCAATCTGCCTACCTCTGGGTTATGGGCCCAGCATGCTTCCATTGCTGTACTCTGCTGCACATGTAAGTGCAAGAGATCCTGAAGCACTCACTCATCATGGGAAAGTACCAATGTGTTTCTTCGTTGGTTGATGGAAGAAACATCTTACAAAAACTCTCCAGATTATTGACTTTTTAAAGTTTTTCTAGGAAACGTTCTAGATGAATGCTTATTAGCCTTTGTCAGTATTTACTTCTGCAAAGTATCTCTGTGGCGCAATCAGTTAGTGTGTACGGCTACTAACCAAAAGGTTGGTGGTTCAATCACACCCAGGGACGTAATTGACCTTGTGATCAGATTTTGGTGATCTTTAAGTAGACAAGTCAAAATTTCAAACCCCCTGTTATGGTGTAGGGTACCTGGCCTTCTCTGATGTAATCAGAGTTAGATTTGATTCAGTGATTTTATTAAAACAGCTAGGAAGCACAATTTAGCAGTGGGTTGCAGAGAAAAAGAAATATGCTGGCAAAAAAATCCAATTGAGTGATTAAACAGCTCTTCATTTTCTGGCTTTATTTTTATGCTAACAAATTTGTTCTCTGAAAAGTGTCCACAAAGCCAAGTCTCTGATTAACACCTTTGTAGGGATGGTTTTTCACCTATTACTAAATTAAACTTGCTTCATTGGAAAGGCAGCAAGATGCATCCTCATTTCAATGTCTACTGAAATAATACAGGTTGACACCAGGAAACATTAACGCCACTGCATCCTTGCTGCTTTCTCATGTGGAAGTCTGTTTAATGTGAAAACAAGGTGATATCTAATTAGCACACAGGTAAGGAATTAAGAAAATCTTTAAGGGTGAAGATGTTTCTCACAAAATCGTTGCCCCAATGCATCATTGAAATTCAAGCTGGAAAGATGATTTTAATATATCACTTGTACATTTTGTATTGCTCTTCTGGTGACAATGTAGTTTGTTTTTGTCAATTACCATTTTAATAATAGGGTAAAGAAAATTAAGTGGATTTTTGAAAGAAAACAATACTGTCAATATACTATTAAAACAAATTAAAATGGTAAAAGTTATTGTACTTTAAGTAAAAATAAAAGAGCAAAAATATCAATCCCAGTTTTGGATTACTTTAATTAACAAAAAAAAATGCATATAGCAAAGGATAGTTTCAATCTGCCTACCTCTGGGTTATGGGCCCAGCATGCTTCCATTGCAGTACTCTGCTGCACATGTAAGTGCAAGAGATCCTGAAGCACTCACTCATAATGGGAAAGTACCAATGTGTTTCTTCGTTGGTTGATGGAAGAAACATCTTACAAAAACTCTCCAGATTATTGACTTTTTAAAGTTTTTCTAGGAAACGTTCTAGATGAATGCTTATTAGCCTTTGTCAGTATGTACTTTTGCAAAGTGTCTCTGTGGTGCAATTGGTTAGTGTGTAAGACTATTAACCAAAAGGTTGGTGGTTCAATCCCACCCAGGAATGTAATTGACCTTGTGATCAGATTTTGGTGATATTTAAGTAGACAAGTCAAAATTTCAAACCCCCTCTTATTGTGTAGGGTACCTGGCCTTCTCTGATGTAATCAGAGTTAGATTTGATTCAGTGATTTTATAAAAAAAACAGCTAGGAAGCACAATTTAGCAGTGGGTTGCAGATAAAAAAAATATGCTGGCAAAAAAATACAATTGAGTGATTAAACAGCTCTTCATTTTCTGGCTTTATTTTTATGCTAACAAATTTGTTCTCTGAAATGTGTCCACAAAGCCAAGTCTCTGATTAACACCTTTGTAGGGATGGTTTTTCACCTATTACTAAATTAAACTTGCTTCATTGGAAAGGCAACAAGATGCATCCTCATTTCAATGTCTACTGAAATAATACAGGTTGACACCAGGAAACATTAACGCCACTGCATCCTTGCTGCTTTCTCATGTGGAAGTCTGTTTAATGTGAAAACAAGGTGATATCTAATTATCACACAGGTAAGGAATTAAGAAAATCTTTATTTAAGGGTGAAGATGTTTCTCACAAAATCGTTGCCCCAATGCATCATTGAAATTCAAGCTGGAAAGATGATTTTAATATATCACTTGTACATTTTGTATTGCTCTTCTTGTGACAATGTAGTTTGTTTTTGTCAATTACCATTTTAATAATAGGGTAAAGAAAATTAAGTGGATTTTTGAAAGAAAACAATACTGTCAATATACTATCAAAACAAATTAAAATGGTAAAAGTTATTGTACTTTAAGTAAAAATAAAAGAGCCAAAATATCAATCCCAGTTTTGGATTACTTTAATTAACAAAAAAAAAATGCATATAGCAAAGGATAGTTTCAATCTGCCTACCTCTGGGTTATGGGCCCAGCATGCTTCCATTGCAGTACTCTGCTGCACATGTAAGTGCAAGAGATCCTGAAGCACTCACTCATCATGGGAAAGTACCAATGTGTTTCTTTGTTGGTTGATGGAAGAAACATTTTACAAAAACTCTCCAGATTATTGACTTTTTAAAGTTTTTCTAGGAAACGTTCTAGATGAATGCTTATTAGCCTTTGTCAGTATGTACTTTTGCAAAGTGTCTCTGTGGCGCAATTGGTTAGTGTGTAAGGCTTTTAACCAAAAGGTTGGTGGTTCAATCCCACCCAGGGACGTAATTGACCTTGTGATCAGATTTTGGTGATATTTAAGTAGACAAGTCAAAATTTCAAACCCCCTCTTATTGTGTAGGGTACCTGGCCTTCTCTGATGTTATCAGAGTTAGATTTGATTCAGTGATTTTATAAAAAAACAGCTAGGAAGCACAATTTAGCAGTGGGTTGCAGAGAAAAAAAATATGCTGGCAAAAAAATCCAATTGAGTGATTAAACAGCTCTTCATTTTCTGGTTTATTTTTATGCTAACAAATTTGTTCTCTGAAAAGTGTCCACAAAGCCAAGTCTCTGATTAACACCTTTGTAGGGATGGTTTTTCACCTATTACTAAATTAAACTTGCTTCATTGGAAAGGCAGCAAGATGCATCCTCATTTCAATGTCTACTGAAATAATACAGGTTGACACCAGGAAACATTAACGCCACTGCATCCTTGCTGCTTTCTCATGTGGAAGTCTGTTTAATGTGAAAACAAGGTGATATCTAATTAGCACACAGGTAAGGAATTAAGAAAATCTTTATTTAAGGGTGAAGATGTTTCTCACAAAATCGTTGCCCCAATGCATCATTGAAATTCAAGCTGGAAAGATGATTTTAATATATCACTTGTACATTTTGTATTGCTCTTCTGGTGACAATGTAGTTTGTTTTTGTCAATTACCATTTTAATAATAGGGTAAAGAAAATTAAGTGGATTTTTGAAAGAAAACAATACTGTCAATATACTATTAAAACAAATTAAAATGGTAAAAGTTATTGTACTTTAAGTAAAAATAAAAGAGCAAAAATATCAATCCCAGTTTTGGATTACTTTAATTAACAAAAAAAATGCATATAGCAAAGGATAGTTTCAATCTGCCTATCTCTGGGTTATGGGCCCAGCATGCTTCCATTGCAGTACTCTGCTGCACATGTAAGTGCAAGAGATCCTGAAGCACTCACTCATCATGGGAAAGTACCAATGTGTTTCTTCATTGGTTGATGGAAGAAACATCTTACAAAAACTCTCCAGATTATTGACTTTTTAAAGTTTTTCTAGGAAACGTTCTTGATGAATGCTTATTAGCCTTTGTCAGTATGTACTTTTTGCAAAGTGTCTCTGTGGTGCAATTGGTTAGTGTGTAAGGCTATTAACCAAAAGGTTGGTGGTTCAATCCCACCCAGGAACGTAATTGACCTTGTGATCAGATTTTGGTGATATTTAAGTAGACAAGTCAAAATTTCAAACCCCCTCTTATTGTGTAGGGTACCTGGCCTTCTCTGATGTAATCAGAGTTAGATTTATTTCAGTGATTTTATAAAAAAACAGCTAGGAAGCACAATTTAGCAGTGGGTTGCAGAGAAAAAAAATATGCTGGCAAAAAAAAATCCAATTGAGTGATTAAACAGCTCTTCATTTTCTGGCTTTATTTTTATGCTAACAAATTTGTTCTCTGAAAAGTGTCCACAAAGCCAAGTCTCTGATTAACACCTTTGTAGGGATGGTTTTTCACCTATTACTAAATTAAACTTGCTTCATTGGAAAGGCAGCAAGATGCATCCTCATTTCAATGTCTACTGAAATAATACAAGTTGACACCAGGAAACATTAACGCCACTGCATCCTTGCTGCTTTCTCATGTGGAAGTCTGTTTAATGCGAAAACAAGGTGATATCTAATTAGCACACAGGTAAGGAATTAAGAAAATCTTTATTTAAGGGTGAAGATGTTTCTCACAAAATCGTTGCCCCAATGCATCATTGAAATTCAAGCTGGAAAGATGATTTTAATATATCACTTGTACATTTTGTATTGCTCTTCTGGTGACAATGTAGTTTGTTTTTGTCAATTACCATTTTAATAATAGGGTAAAGAAAATTAAGTGGATTTTTTAAAGAAAACAATACTGTCAATATACTATTAAAACAAATTAAAATGGTAAAAGTTATTGTACTTTAAGTAAAAATAAAAGAGCCAAAATATCAATCCCAGTTTTGGATTACTTTAATTAAAAAAAAAAGAATACAGCAGAGGATAGTTTCAATCTGCCTACCTCTGGGTTATGAGCCCAGCATGCTTCCATTGCTGTACTCTGCTGCACATGTAAGTGCAAGAGATCCTGAAGCACTCACTCATCATGGGAAAGTACCAATGTGTTTCTTCGTTGGTTGATGGTAGAAACATCTTACAAAAACTCTCCAGATTATTGACTTTTTAAAGTTTTTCTAGGAAACGTTTTAGATGAATGCTTATTAGCCTTTGTCAGTATGCCCTTTTGCAAAGTGTCTCTGTGGCGCAATCAGTTAGTGTGTACGGCTATTAACTAAAAGGTTGGTGGTTCAATCCCACCCAGGGATGTAATTGATCTTGTTATCAGATTTTGGTGATCTTTAAGTAGACAAGTCAAAATTTCAAACCCCCTCTTATGGTGTAGGGTACCTGGCCTTCTCTGATGTAATCAGAGTTAGATTTGATTCATTGATTTTATAAAAACAGCTAGGAAGCACAATTTAGCAGTGGTTTGCAGAGAAAAAAAATATGCTGGCAGAAAAATCCAATTGAGTGATTAAACAGCTCTTCATTTTCTGGCTTTATTTTTATGCTAACAAATTTGTTCTCTGAAAAGTGTCCACAAAGCCAAGTCTCTGATTAACACCTTTGTAAGGATGGTTTTTCACCTATTACTAAATTAAACTTGCTTCATTGGAAAGGCAGCAAGATGCATCCTCATTTCAATGTCTACTGAAATAATACAAGTTGACACCAGGAAACATTAACGCCACTGCATCCTTGCTGCTTTCTCATGTGGAAGTCTGGTTAATGCGAAAACAAGGTGATATCTAATTATCACACAGGTAAGGAATTAAGAAAATCTTTATTTAAGGGTGAAGATGTTTCTCACAAAATCGTTGCCCCAATGCATCATTGAAATTCAAGCTGGAAAGATGATTTTAATATATCACTTGTACATTTTGTATTGCTCTTCTGGTGACAATGTAGTTTGTTTTTGTCAATTACCATTTTAATTATAGGGTAAAGAAAATTAAGTGGATTTTTGAAAGAAAACAATACTGTCAATATACTATTAAAACAAATTAAAATGGTAAAAGTTATTGTACTTTAAGTAAAAATAAAAGAGCCAAAATATCAATCCCAGTTTTGGATTACTTTAATTAACAAAAAAAAAATGCATATAGCAGAGGATAGTTTCAATCTGCCTACCTCTGGGTTATGGGCCCAGCATGCTTCCATTGCTGTACTCTGCTACACATGTAAGTGCAAGAGATCCTGAAGCACTCACTCATCATGGGAAAGTACCAATGTGTTTCTTCGTTGGTTGATAGAAGAAACATCTTACAAAAACTCTCCAGATTATTGACTTTTTTAAGTTTTTCTAGGAAACGTTTTAGATGAATGCTTATTAGCATTTGTCAGTATGTACTTTTGCAAAGTGTCTCTGTGGCGCAATCAGTTAGTGTGTACGGCTATTAACCAAAAGGTTGGTGGTTCAATCCCACCCAGGGACGTAATTGACCTTGTTATCAGATTTTGGTGATCTTTAAGTAGACAAGTCAAATTTCATACCCCCTGTTATTGTGTAGGGTACCTGGCCTTCTCTGATGTAATCAGAGTTAGATTTGATTCAATGATTTTATAAAAACATCTAGGAAGCACAATTTAGCAGTGGGTTGCAGAGAAAAAGAAATATGCTGGCAAAAAAATCAAATTGCGTGATTAAACAGCTCTTCATTTTCTGGCTTTATTTTTATGCTAACAAATTTGTTCTCTGAAAAGTGTCCACAAAGCCAAGTCTCTGATTAACACCTTTGTACGGATGGTTTTTCACCTATTACTAAATTAAACTTGCTTCATTGGAAAGGCAGCAAGATGCATCCTCATTTCAATGTCTACTGAAATAATACAGGTTGAAACCAGGAAACATTAATGCCACTGCATCCTTGCTGCTTTCTCATGTGGAAGTCTGTTTAATGTGAAAACAAGGTGATATCTAATTAGCACACAGGTAAGGAATTACGAAAATCTTTATTTAAGGGTGAAGATGTTTCTCACAAAATTGTTGCCCCAATGCATCATTGAAATTCAAGCTGGAAAGATGATTTTAATATATAACTTGTACATTTTGTATTGCTCTTCTGGTGACAATGTAGTTTTTTTTGTCAATTACCATTTTAATAATAGGGTAAAGAAAATTAAGTGGATTTTTGAAAGAAAACTATACTGTCAATATACTATTAAAACAAATTAAAATCGTAAAAGTTATTGTACTTTAAGTAAAAATAAAAGAGCAAAAATATCAATCCCAGTTTTGATTACTTAAATTAACAAAAAAAAATGCATATAGCAAAGGATAGTTTCAATCTGCCTACCTCTGGGTTATGGGTCCAGCATGCTTCCATTGCAGTACTCTGCTGCACATGTAAGTGCAAGAGATCCTGAAGCACTCACTCATCATGGGAAAGTACCAATGTGTTTATTCGTTGGTTGATGGAAGAAACATCTTACAAAAACTCTCCAGATTATTTATTTTTTAATGTTTTTCTAGGAAACGTTCTAGATGTATGCTTATTAGCCTTTGTCAGTATGTACTTTTTGCAAAGTGTCTCTGTGGCGCGATCGGTTAGTGTGTTCGACTATTAACCAAAAGGTTGGTGGTTCAATCCCACCCAGGGACGTAATTGACCTTGTGATCAGATTTTGGTGATATTTAAGTAGACAAGTCAAAATTTCAAACCCCCTCTTATTGTGTAGGCTACCTGGCCTTCTCTGATGTAATCAGAGTTAGATTTGATTCAGTGATTTTATAAAAAACAGCTAGGAAGCACAATTTAGCAGTGGGTTACAGAGAAAAAAAATATGCTGGCAGAAAAATCCAATTGAGTGATTAAACAGCTCTTCATTTTCTGGCTTTATTTTTATGCTAACAAATTTGTTCTCTGAAAAGTGTCCACAAAGCCAAGTCTCTGATTAACACCTTTGTAAGGATGGTTTTTCACCTATTACTAAATTAAACTTGCTTCATTGGAAATGCAGCAAGATGCATCCTCATTTCAATGTCTACTGAAATAATACAGGTTGACACCAGGAAACATTAACGCCACTGCATCCTTGCTGCTTTCTCATGTGGAAGTCTGTTTAATGTGAAAACAAGGTGATATCTAATTAGCACACAGGTAAGGAATTAAGAAAATCTTTATTTAAGGGTGAAGATGTTTCTCACAAAATCGTTGCCCCAATGCATCATTGAAATTCAAGCTGGAAAGATGATTTTAATATATCACTTGTACATTTTGTATTGCTCTTCTGGTGACAATGTAGTTTGTTTTTGTCAATTACCATTTTAATAATAGGGTAAAGAAAATTAAGTGGATTTTTGAAAGAAAACAATACTGTCAATATACTATTAAAACAAATTAAAATGGTAAAAGTTATTGTACTTTAAGTAAAAATAAAAGAGCCAAAATATCAATCCCAGTTTTGGATTACTTTAATTAACAAAAAAAAAGCATATAGCAAAGGATAGTTTCAATCTGCCTACCTCTGGGTTATGGGCCCAGCATGCTTCCATTGCTGTACTCTGCTGCACATGTAAGTGCAAGAGATCCTGAAGCACTCACTCATCATGGGAAAGTACCAATGTGTTTCTTCGTTGGTTGATGGAAGAAACATCTTACAAAAACTCTCCAGATTATTGACTTTTTAAAGTTTTTCTAGGAAACGTTTTAGATGAATGCTTATTAGCCCTTGTCAGTATATACTTTTGCAATGTGTCTCTGTGGCACAATTAGTAAGTGTGTACGGCTATTAACCAAAAGGTTGGTGGTTCAATCCCACCCAGGTACGTAATTGACCTTGTTATCAGATTTTGGTGATCTTTAAGTAGACAAGTCAAAATTTCAAACCCCCTGTTATGGTGTAGGGTACCTGGCCTTCTCTGATGTAATCAGAGTTAGATTTGATTCAGTTATTTTATAAAAACAGCTAGGAAGCACAATTTAGCAGTGGGTTGCAGAGAAAAAGAAATATGCTGGCAGAAAAATCCAATTGAGTGATTAAACAGCTCTTCATTTTCTGGCTTTATTTTTATGCTAACAAATTTGTTCTCTGAAAAGTGTCCACAAAGCAAAGTCTCTGATTAACACCTTTGTAGGGATGGTTTTTCACCTATTACTAAATTAAACTTGCTTCATTGGAAAGGCAGCAAGATGCATCCTCATTTCAATGTCTACTGAAATAATACAGGTTGACACCAGGAAACATTAACGCCACTGCATCCTTGCTGCTTTCTCATGTGGAAGTCTGTTTAATGCGAAAACAAGGTGATATCTAATTAGCACACAGGTAAGGAATTAAGAAAATCTTTATTTAAGGGTGAAGATGTTTCTCACAAAATCGTTGCCCCAATGCATCATTGAAATTCAAGCTGGAAAGATGATTTTAATATATCACTTGTACATTTTGTATTGCTCTTCTGGTGACAATGTAGTTTGTTTTTGTCAATTACCATTTTAATAATAGGGTAAAGAAAATTAAGTGGATTTTTGAAAGAAAACAATACTGTCAATATACTATTAAAACAAATTAAAATGGTAAAAGTTATTGTACTTTAAGTAAAAA
The DNA here is from genome assembly GCF_028390025.1 of Pseudophryne corroboree. Lineage (NCBI taxonomy): Eukaryota > Metazoa > Chordata > Amphibia > Anura > Myobatrachidae > Pseudophryne > Pseudophryne corroboree. The sequence goes on from NW_026970003.1 coordinate 405,639, forward strand.
TAAAAGAGCCAAAATATCAATCCCAGTTTTGGATTACTTTAATTAACAAAAAAAAAGCATATAGCAAAGGATAGTTTCAATCTGCCTACCTCTGGGTTATGGGCCCAGCATGCTTCCATTGCTGTACTCTGCTGCACATGTAAGTGCAAGAGATCCTGAAGCACTCACTCATCATGGGAAAGTACCAATGTGTTTCTTCGTTGGTTGATAGAAGAAACATCTTACAAAAACTCTCCAGATTATTGACTTTTTTAAAGTTTTTCTAGGAAACGTTTTAGATGAATGCTTATTAGCATTTGTCAGTATGTACTTTTGCAAAGTGTCTCTGTGGCGCAATCAGTTAGTGTGTACGGCTATTAACCAAAAGGTTGGTGGTTCAATCCCACCCAGGGACGTAATTGACCTTGTTATCAGATTTTGGTGATCTTTAAGTAGACAAGTCAAATTTCATACCCCCTGTTATTGTGTAGGGTACCTTGCCTTATCTGATGTAATCAGAGTTAGATTTGATTCAATGATTTTATAAAAACATCTAGGAAGCACAATATCAGCAGTGGGTTGCAGAGAAAAAGAAATATGCTGGCAAAAAAATCAAATTGCGTGATTAAACAGCTCTTCATTTTCTGGCTTTATTTTTATGCTAACAAATTTGTTCTCTGAAAAGTGTCCACAAAGCCAAGTCTCTGATTAACACCTTTGTAGGGATGGTTTTTCACCTATTACTAAATTAAACTTGCTTCATTGGAAAGGCAGCAAGATGCATCCTCATTTCAATGTCTACTGAAATAATACAGGTTGAAACCAGGAAACATTAACGCCACTGCATCCTTGCTGCTTTCTCATGTGGAAGTCTGTTTAATGTGAAAACAAGGTGATATCTAATTAGCACACAGGTAAGGAATTACGAAAATCTTTATTTAAGGGTGAAGATGTTTCTCACAAAATTGTTGCCCCAATGCATCATTGAAATTCAAGCTGGAAAGATGATTTTAATATATCACTTGTACATTTTGTATTGCTCTTCTGGTGACAATGTAGGTTTTTTTTGTCAATTACCATTTTAATAATAGGGTAAAGAAAATTAAGTGGATTTTTGAAAGAAAACTATACTGTCAATATACTATTAAAACAAATTAAAATGGTAAAAGTTATTGTACTTTAAGTAAAAATAAAAGAGCAAAAATATCAATCCCAGTTTTGATTACTTAAATTAACAAAAAAAAAATGCATATAGCAAAGGATAGTTTCAATCTGCCTACCTCTGGGTTATGGGTCCAGCATGCTTCCATTGCAGTACTCTGCTGCACATGTAAGTGCAAGAGATCCTGAAGCACTCACTCATCATGGGAAAGTACCAATGTGTTTATTCGTTGGTTGATGGAAGAAACATCTTACAAAAACTCTCCAGATTATTTATTTTTTAATGTTTTTCTAGGAAACGTTCTAGATGTATGCTTATTAGCCTTTGTCAGTATGTACTTTTTGCAAAGTGTCTCTGTGGCGCGATCGGTTAGTGTGTTCGACTATTAACCAAAAGGTTGGTGGTTCAATCCCACCCAGGGACGTAATTGACCTTGTGATCAGATTTTGGTGATATTTAAGTAGACAAGTCAAAATTTCAAACCCCCTCTTATTGTGTAGGGTACCTGGCCTTCTCTGATGTAATCAGAGTTAGATTTGATTCAGTGATTTTATAAAAACAGCTAGGAAGCACAATTTAGCAGTGGGTTGCAGAGAAAAAGAAATATGCTGGCAGAAAAATCCAATTGAGTGATTAAACAGCTCTTCATTTTCTGGCTTTATTTTTATGCTAACAAATTTGTTCTCTGAAAAGTGTCCACAAAGCAAAGTCTCTGATTAACACCTATGTAGGGATGGTTTTTCACCTATTACTAAATTAAACTTGCTTCATTGGAAAGGCAGCAAGATGCATCCTCATTTCAATGTCTACTGAAATAATACAGGTTGACACCAGGAAACATTAACGCCACTGCATCCTTGCTGCTTTCTCATGTGGAAGTCTGTTTAATGTGAAAACAAGGTGATATCTAATTAGCACACAGGTAAGGAATTAAGAAAATCTTTATTTAAGGGTGAAGATGTTTCTCACAAAATCGTTGCCCCAATGCATCATTGAAATTCAAGCTGGAAAGATGATTTTAATATATCACTTGTACATTTTGTATTGCTCTTCTGGTGACAATGTAGTTTGTTTTTGTCAATTACCATTTTAATAATAGGGTAAAGAAAATTAAGTGGATTTTTGAAAGAAAACAATACTGTCAATATACTATTAAAACAAATTAAAATGGTAAAAGTTATTGTACTTTAAGTAAAAATAAAGGAGCCAAAATATCAATCCCAGTTTTGGATTACTTTAATTAACAAAAAAAAATGCATATAGCAGAGGATAGTTTCAATCTGCCTACCTCTGGGTTATGGGCCCAGCATGCTTCCATTGCTGTACTCTGCTGCACATGTAAGTGCAAGAGATCCTGAAGCACTCACTCATCATGGGAAAGTACCAATGTGTTTCTTCGTTGGTTGATAGAAGAAACATCTTACAAAAACTCTCCAGATTATTGACTTTTTTTAAGTTTTTCTAGGAAACGTTTTAGATGAATGCTTATTAGCATTTGTCAGTATCGACTTTTGCAAAGTGTCTCTGTGGCGCAATCAGTTAGTGTGTACTGCTATTAACCAAAAGGTTGGTGGTTCAATCCCACCCAGGGACGTAATTGACCTTGTTATCAGATTTTGGTGATCTTTAAGTAGACAAGTCAAATTTCATACCCCCTGTTATTGTGTAGGGTACCTGGCCTTCTCTGATGTAATCAGAGTTAGATTTGATTCAATGATTTTATAAAAACATCTAGGAAGCACAATTTAGCAGTGGGTTGCAGAGAAAAAGAAATATGCTGGCAAAAAAATCAAATTGCGTGATTAAACAGCTCTTCATTTTCTGGCTATATTTTTATGTTAACAAATTTGTTCTCTGAAAAGTGTCCACAAAGCCAAGTCTCTGATTAACACCTTTGTAGGGATGGTTTTTCACCTATTACTAAATTAAACTTGCTTCATTGGAAAGGCAGCAAGATGCATCCTCATTTCAATGTCTACTGAAATAATACAGGTTGAAACCAGGAAACATTAACGCCACTGCATCCTTGCTGCTTTCTCATGTGGAAGTCTGTTTAATGTGAAAACAAGGTGATATCTAATTAGCACACAGGTAAGGAATTACGAAAATCTTTATTTAAGGGTGAAGATGTTTCTCACAAAATTGTTGCCCCAATGCATCATTGAAATTCAAGCTGGAAAGATGATTTTAATATATCACTTGTACATTTTGTATTGCTCTTCTGGTGATAATGTAGTTTTTTTTGTCAATTACCATTTTATTAATAGGGTAAAGAAAATTAAGTGGATTTTTGAAAGAAAACTATACTGTCAATATACTATTAAAACAAATTAAAATGGTAAAAGTTATTGTACTTTAAGTAAAAATAAAAGAGCAAAAATATCAATCCCAGTTTTGATTACTTAAATTAACAAAAAAAAATGCATATAGCAAAGGATAGTTTCAATCTGCCTACCACTGGGTTATGGGTCCAGCATGCTTCCATTGCAGTACTCTGCTGCACATGTAAGTGCAAGAGATCCTGAAGCACTCACTCATCATGGGAAAGTACCAATGTGTTTATTCGTTGGTTGATGGAAGAAACGTCTTACAAAAACTCTCCAGATTATTTATTTTTTAATGTTTTTCTAGGAAACGTTCTAGATGTATGCTTATTAGCCTTTGTCAGTATGTACTTTTTGCAAAGTGTCTCTGTGGCGCGATCGGTTAGTGTGTTCGACTATTAACCAAAAGGTTGGTGGTTCAATCCCACCCAGGGACGTAATTGACCTTGTGATCAGATTTTGGTGATATTTAAGTAGACAAGTCAAAATTTCAAACCCCCTCTTATTGTGTAGGGTACCTGGCCTTCTCTGATGTAATCAGAGTTAGATTTGATTCAGTGATTTTATAAAAACAGCTAGGAAGCACAATTTAGCAGTGGGTTGCAGAGAAAAAGAAATATGCTGGCAGAAAAATCCAATTGAGTGATTAAACAGCTCTTCATTTTCTGGCTTTATTTTTATGCTAACAAATTTGTTCTCTGAAAAGTGTCCACAAAGCAAAGTCTCTGATTAACACCTTTGTAGGGATGGTTTTTCACCTATTACTAAATTAAACTTGCTTCATTGGAAAGGCAGCAAGATGCATCCTCATTTCAATGTCTACTGAAATAATACAGGTTGACACCAGGAAACATTAACGCCACTGCATCCTTGCTGCTTTCTCATGTGGAAGTCTGTTTAATGTGAAAACAAGGTGATATCTAATTAGCACACAGGTAAGGAATTAAGAAAATCTTTATTTAAGGGTGAAGATGTTTCTCACAAAATCGTTGCCCCAATGCATCATTGAAATTCAAGCTGGAAAGATGATTTTAATATATCACTTGTACATTTTGTATTGCTCTTCTGGTGACAATGTAGTTTATTTTTGTCAATTACCATTTTAATAATAGGGTAAAGAAAATGAAGTGGATTTTTGAAAGAAAACAATACTGTCAATATACTATTAAAACAAATTAAAATGGTAAAAGTTATTGTACTTTAAGTAAAAATAAAAGAGCCAAAATATCAATCCCAGTTTTGGATTACTTTAATTAACAAAAAAAAATGCATATAGCAGAGGATAGTTTCAATCTGCCTACCTCTGGGTTATGGGCCCAGCATGCTTCCATTGCTGTACTCTGCTGCACATGTAAGTGCAAGAGATCCTGAAGCACTCACTCATCATGGGAAAGTACCAATGTGTTTCTTCGTTGGTTGATAGAAGAAACATCTTACAAAAACTCTCCAGATTATTGACTTTTTTTAAGTTTTTCTAGGAAACGTTTTAGATGAATGCTTATTAGCATTTGTCAGTATGGACTTTTGCAAAGTGTCTCTGTGGCGCAATCAGTTAGTGTGTACGGCTATTAACCAAAAGGTTGGTGGTTCAATCCCACCCAGGGACGTAATTGACCTTGTTATCAGATTTTGTTGATCTTTAAGTAGACATGTCAAATTTCATACCCCCTGTTATTGTGTAGGGTACCTGGCCTTCTCTGATGTAATCAGAGTTAGATTTGATTCAATGATTTTATAAAAACATCTAGGAAGCACAATTTAGCAGTGGGTTGCAGAGAAAAAAAATATGCTGGCAAAAAAATCAAATTGCGTGATTAAACAGCTCTTCATTTTCTGGCTTTATTTTTATGCTAACAAATTTGTTCTCTGAAAAGTGTCCACAAAGCCAAGTCTCTGATTAACACCTTTGTAGGGATGGTTTTTCACCTATTACTAAATTAAACTTGCTTCATTGGAAAGGCAGCAAGATGCATCCTCATTTCAATGTCTACTGAAATAATACAGGTTGAAACCAGGAAACATTAACGCCACTGCATCCTTGCTGCTTTCTCATGTGGAAGTCTGTTTAATGTGAAAACAAGGTGATATCTAATTAGCACACAGGTAAGGAATTACGAAAATCTTTATTTAAGGGTGAAGATGTTTCTCACAAAATTGTTGCCCCAATGCATCATTGAAATTCAAGCTGGAAAGATGATTTTAATATATCACTTGTACATTTTGTATTGCTCTTCTGGTGACAATGTAGTTTTTTTTGTCAATTACCATTTTAATAATAGGGTAAAGAAAATTAAGTGGATTTTTGAAAGAAAACTATACTGTCAATAAACTATTAAAACAAATTAAAATGGTAAAAGTTATTGTACTTTAAGTAAAAATAAAAGAGCAAAAATATCAATCCCAGTTTTGATTACTTAAATTAACAAAAAAAATGCATATAGCAAAGGATAGTTTCAATCTGCCTACCTCTGGGTTATGGGTCCAGCATGCTTCCATTGCAGTACTCTGCTGCACATGTAAGTGCAAGAGATCCTGAAGCACTCACTCATCATGGGAAAGTACCAATGTGTTTATTCGTTGGTTGATGGAAGAAACATCTTACAAAAACTCTCCAGATTATTTATTTTTTAATGTTTTTCTAGGAAACGTTCTAGATGTATGCTTATTAGCCTTTGTCAGTATGTACTTTTTGCAAAGTGTCTCTGTGGCGCGATCGGTTAGTGTGTTCGACTATTAACCAATAGGTTGGTGGTTCAATCCCACCCAGGGACGTAATTGACCTTGTGATCAGATTTTGGTGATATTTAAGTAGACAAGTCAAAATTTCAAACCCCCTCTTATTGTGTAGGGTACCTGGCCTTCTCTGATGTAATCAGAGTTAGATTTGATTCAGTGATTTTATAAAAAACAGCTAGGAAGCACAATTTAGCAGTGGGTTGCAGAGAAAAAAAATATGCTGGCAAAAAAAATCCAATTGAGTGATTAAACAGCTCTTCATTTTCTGGCTTTATTTTTATGCTAACAAATTTGTTCTCTGAAAAGTGTCCACAAAGCCAAGTCTCTGATTAACACCTTTGTAGGGATGGTTTTTCACCTATTACTAAATTAAACTTGCTTCATTGGAAAGGCAGCAAGATGCATCCTCATTTCAATGTCTACTGAAATAATACAGGTTGAAACCAGGAAACATTAACGCCACTGCATCCTTGCTGCTTTCTCATGTGGAAGTCTGTTTAATGCGAAAACAAGGTGATATCTAATTATCACACAGGTAAGGAATTAAGAAAATCTTTATTTAAGGGTGAAGATGTTTCTCACAAAATCGTTGCCCCAATGCATCATTGAAATTCAAGCTGGAAAGATGATTTTAATATATCACTTGTACAGTTTGTATTGCTCTTCTGGTGACAATGTAGTTTGTTTTTGTCAATTACCATTTTAATAATAGGGTAAAGAAAATTAAGTGGATTTTTGAAAGAAAACAATACTGTCAATATACTATTAAAACAAATTAAAATGGTAAAAGTTATTGTACTTTAAGTAAAAATAAAAGAGCCAAAATATCAATCCCAGTTTTGGATTACTTTAATTAACAAAAAAAAAGCATATAGCAAAGGATAGTTTCAATCTGCCTACCTCTGGGTTATGGGCCCAGCATGCTTCCATTGCTGTACTCTGCTGCACATGTAAGTGCAAGAGATCCTGAAGCACTCACTCATCATGGGAAAGTACCAATGTGTTTCTTCGTTGGTTGATGGAAGAAACATCTTACAAAAACTCTCCAGATTATTGACTTTTTAAAGTTTTTCTAGGAAACGTTTTAGATGAATGCTTATTAGCCTTTGTCAGTATGCCCTTTCGCAAAGTGTCTTTGTGGCGCAATCAGTTAGTGTGTATGGCTATTAACTAAAAGGTTGGTGGTTCAATCCCACCCAGGGATGTAATTGATCTTGTTATCAGATTTTGGTGATCTTTAAGTAGACAAGTCAAAATTTCAAACCCCCTCTTATGGTGTAGGGTACCTGGCCTTCTCTGATGTAATCAGAGTTAGATTTGATTCATTGATTTTATAAAAACAGCTAGGAAGCACAATTTAGCAGTGGTTTGCAGAGAAAAAAAATATGTTGGCAGAAAAATCCAATTGAGTGATTAAACAGCTCTTCATTTTCTTGCTTTATTTTTATGCTAACAAATTTGTTCTCTGAAAAGTGTCCACAAAGCCAAGTCTCTGATTAACACCTTTGTAAGGATAGTTTTTCACCTATTACTAAATTAAACTTGCTTCATTGGAAAGGCAGCAAGATGCATCCTCATTTCAATGTCTACTGAAATAATACAAGTTGACACCAGGAAACATTAACGCCACTGCATCCTTGCTGCTTTCTCATGTGGAAGTCTGTTTAATGCGAAAACAAGGTGATATCTAATTATCACACAGGTAAGGAATTAAGAAAATCTTTATTTAAGGGTGAAGATGTTTCTCACAAAATCGTTGCCCCAATGCATCATTGAAATTCAAGCTGGAAAGATGATTTTAATATATCACTTGTACATTTTGTATTGCTCTTCTGGTGACAATGTAGTTTGTTTTTGTCAATTACCATTTTAATAATAGGGTAAAGAAAATTAAGTGGATTTTTGAAAGAAAACAATACTGTCAATATACTATTAAAACAAATTAAAATGGTAAAAGTTATTGTACTTTAAGTAAAAATAAAAGAGCCAAAATATCAATCCCAGTTTTGGATTACTTTAATTAACAAAAAAAAATGCATATAGCAGAGGATAGTTTCAATCTGCCTACCTCTGGGTTATGGGCCCAGCATGCTTCCATTGCTGTACTCTGCTGCACATGTAAGTGCAAGAGATCCTGAAGCACTCACTCATCATGGGAAAGTACCAATGTGTTTCTTCGTTGGTTGATAGAAGAAACATCTTACAAAAACTCTCCAGATTATTGACTTTTTTTAAGTTTTTCTAGGAAACGTTTTAGATGAATGCTTATTAGCATTTGTCAGTATGGACTTTTGCAAAGTGTCTCTGTGGCGCAATCAGTTAGTGTGTACGGCTATTAACCAAAAGGTTGGTGGTTCAATCCCACCCAGGGACGTAATTGACCTTGTTATCAGATTTTGTTGATCTTTAAGTAGACATGTCAAATTTCATACCCCCTGTTATTGTGTAGGGTACCTGGCCTTCTCTGATGTAATCAGAGTTAGATTTGATTCAATGATTTTATAAAAACATCTAGGAAGCACAATTTAGCAGTGGGTTGCAGAGAAAAAAAATATGCTGGCAAAAAAATCAAATTGCGTGATTAAACAGCTCTTCATTTTCTGGCTTTATTTTTATGCTAACAAATTTGTTCTCTGAAAAGTGTCCACAAAGCCAAGTCTCTGATTAACACCTTTGTAGGGATGGTTTTTCACCTATTACTAAATTAAACTTGCTTCATTGGAAAGGCAGCAAGATGCATCCTCATTTCAATGTCTACTGAAATAATACAGGTTGAAACCAGGAAACATTAACGCCACTGCATCCTTGCTGCTTTCTCATGTGGAAGTCTGTTTAATGTGAAAACAAGGTGATATCTAATTAGCACACAGGTAAGGAATTACGAAAATCTTTATTTAAGGGTGAAGATGTTTCTCACAAAATTGTTGCCCCAATGCATCATTGAAATTCAAGCTGGAAAGATGATTTTAATATATCACTTGTACATTTTGTATTGCTCTTCTGGTGACAATGTAGTTTTTTTTGTCAATTACCATTTTAATAATAGGGTAAAGAAAATTAAGTGGATTTTTGAAAGAAAACTATACTGTCAATAAACTATTAAAACAAATTAAAATGGTAAAAGTTATTGTACTTTAAGTAAAAATAAAAGAGCAAAAATATCAATCCCAGTTTTGATTACTTAAATTAACAAAAAAAATGCATATAGCAAAGGATAGTTTCAATCTGCCTACCTCTGGGTTATGGGTCCAGCATGCTTCCATTGCAGTACTCTGCTGCACATGTAAGTGCAAGAGATCCTGAAGCACTCACTCATCATGGGAAAGTACCAATGTGTTTATTCGTTGGTTGATGGAAGAAACATCTTACAAAAACTCTCCAGATTATTTATTTTTTAATGTTTTTCTAGGAAACGTTCTAGATGTATGCTTATTAGCCTTTGTCAGTATGTACTTTTTGCAAAGTGTCTCTGTGGCGCGATCGGTTAGTGTGTTCGACTATTAACCAATAGGTTGGTGGTTCAATCCCACCCAGGGACGTAATTGACCTTGTGATCAGATTTTGGTGATATTTAAGTAGACAAGTCAAAATTTCAAACCCCCTCTTATTGTGTAGGGTACCTGGCCTTCTCTGATGTAATCAGAGTTAGATTTGATTCAGTGATTTTATAAAAAACAGCTAGGAAGCACAATTTAGCAGTGGGTTGCAGAGAAAAAAAATATGCTGGCAAAAAAAATCCAATTGAGTGATTAAACAGCTCTTCATTTTCTGGCTTTATTTTTATGCTAACAAATTTGTTCTCTGAAAAGTGTCCACAAAGCCAAGTCTCTGATTAACACCTTTGTAGGGATGGTTTTTCACCTATTACTAAATTAAACTTGCTTCATTGGAAAGGCAGCAAGATGCATCCTCATTTCAATGTCTACTGAAATAATACAGGTTGAAACCAGGAAACATTAACGCCACTGCATCCTTGCTGCTTTCTCATGTGGAAGTCTGTTTAATGCGAAAACAAGGTGATATCTAATTATCACACAGGTAAGGAATTAAGAAAATCTTTATTTAAGGGTGAAGATGTTTCTCACAAAATCGTTGCCCCAATGCATCATTGAAATTCAAGCTGGAAAGATGATTTTAATATATCACTTGTACAGTTTGTATTGCTCTTCTGGTGACAATGTAGTTTGTTTTTGTCAATTACCATTTTAATAATAGGGTAAAGAAAATTAAGTGGATTTTTGAAAGAAAACAATACTGTCAATATACTATTAAAACAAATTAAAATGGTAAAAGTTATTGTACTTTAAGTAAAAATAAAAGAGCCAAAATATCAATCCCAGTTTTGGATTACTTTAATTAACAAAAAAAAAGCATATAGCAAAGGATAGTTTCAATCTGCCTACCTCTGGGTTATGGGCCCAGCATGCTTCCATTGCTGTACTCTGCTGCACATGTAAGTGCAAGAGATCCTGAAGCACTCACTCATCATGGGAAAGTACCAATGTGTTTCTTCGTTGGTTGATGGAAGAAACATCTTACAAAAACTCTCCAGATTATTGACTTTTTAAAGTTTTTCTAGGAAACGTTTTAGATGAATGCTTATTAGCCTTTGTCAGTATGCCATTTCGCAAAGTGTCTTTGTGGCGCAATCAGTTAGTGTGTATGGCTATTAACTAAAAGGTTGGTGGTTCAATCCCACCCAGGGATGTAATTGATCTTGTTATCAGATTTTGGTGATCTTTAAGTAGACAAGTCAAAATTTCAAACCCCCTCTTATGGTGTAGGGTACCTGGCCTTCTCTGATGTAATCAGAGTTAGATTTGATTCATTGATTTTATAAAAACAGCTAGGAAGCACAATTTAGCAGTGGTTTGCAGAGAAAAAAAATATGTTGGCAGAAAAATCCAATTGAGTGATTAAACAGCTCTTCATTTTCTTGCTTTATTTTTATGCTAACAAATTTGTTCTCTGAAAAGTGTCCACAAAGCCAAGTCTCTGATTAACACCTTTGTAAGGATAGTTTTTCACCTATTACTAAATTAAACTTGCTTCATTGGAAAGGCAGCAAGATGCATCCTCATTTCAATGTCTACTGAAATAATACAAGTTGACACCAGGAAACATTAACGCCACTGCATCCTTGCTGCTTTCTCATGTGGAAGTCTGTTTAATGCGAAAACAAGGTGATATCTAATTATCACACAGGTAAGGAATTAAGAAAATCTTTATTTAAGGGTGAAGATGTTTCTCACAAAATCGTTGCCCCAATGCATCATTGAAATTCAAGCTGGAAAGATGATTTTAATATATCACTTGTACATTTTGTATTGCTCTTCTGGTGACAATGTAGTTTGTTTTTGTCAATTACCATTTTAATAATAGGGTAAAGAAAATTAAGTGGATTTTTGAAAGAAAACAATACTGTCAATATACTATTAAAACAAATTAAAATGGTAAAAGTTATTGTACTTTAAGTAAAAATAAAAGAGCCAAAATATCAATCCCAGTTTTGGATTACTTTAATTAACAAAAAAAAAAAGCATATAGCAAAGGATAGTTTCAATCTGCCTACCTCTGGGTTATGGGCCCAGCATGCTTCCATTGCTGTACTCTGCTGCACATGTAAGTGCAAGAGATCCTGAAGCACTCGCTCATCATGGGAAAGTACCAATGTGTTTCTTCGTTGGTTGATGGAAGAAACATCTTACAAAAACTCTCCAGATTATTGACTTTTTAAAGTTTTTCTAGGAAACGTTTTAGATGAATGCTTGTTAGCCCTTGTCAGTATATACTTTTGCAATGTGTCTCTGTGGCGCAATTAGTTAGTGTGTACGGCTATTAACCAAAAGGTTGGTGGTTGAATCCCACCCAGGGACGTAATTGACCTTGTGATCAGATTTTGGTGATCTTTAAGTAGACAAGTCAAAATTTCAAACCCCCTGTTATGGTGTAGGGTACCTGGCCTTCTCTGATGTAATCAGAGTTAGATTTGATTCAGTGATTTTATAAAAACAGCTAGGAAGCACAATTTAGCAGTGGGTTGCAGAGAAAAAGAAATATGCTGGCAGAAAAATCCAATTGAGTGATTAAACAGCTCTTCATTTTCTGGCTTTATTTTTATGCTAACAAATTTGTTCTCTGAAAAGTGTCCACAAAGCAAAGTCTCTGATTAACACCTTTGTAGGGATGGTTTTTCACCTATTACTAAATTAAACTTGCTTCATTGGAAAGGCAGCAAGATGCATCCTCATTTCAATGTCTACTGAAATAATACAGGTTGACACCAGGAAACATTAACGCCACTGCATCCTTGCTGCTTTCTCATGTGGAAGTCTGTTTAATGTGAAAACAAGGTGATATCTAATTAGCACACAGGTAAGGAATTAAGAAAATCTTTATTTAAGGGTGAAGATGTTTCTCACAAAATCGTTGCCCCAATGCATCATTGAAATTCAAGCTGGAAAGATGATTTTAATATATCACTTGTACATTTTGTATTGCTCTTCTGGTGACAATGTAGTTTGTTTTTGTCAATTACCATTTTAATAATAGGGTAAAGAAAATGAAGTGGATTTTTGAAAGAAAACAATACTGTCAATATACTATTAAAACAAATTAAAATGGTAAAAGTTATTGTACTTTAAGTAAAAATAAAAGAGCCAAAATATCAATCCCAGTTTTGGATTACTTTAATTAACAAAAAAAAAATGCATATAGCAGAGGATAGTTTCAATCTGCCTACCTCTGGGTTATGGGCCCAGCATGCTTCCATTGCTGTACTCTGCTGCACATGTTAGTGCAAGAGATCCTGAAGCACTCTCTCATCATGGGAAAGTACCAATGTGTTTCTTCGTTGGTTGATAGAAGAAACATCTTACAAAAACTCTCCAGATTATTGACTTTTTTAAGTTTTTCTAGGAAACGTTTTAGATGAATGCTTATTAGCATTTGTCAGTATGTACTTTTGCAAAGTGTCTCTGTGGCGCAATCAGTTAGTGTGTACGGCTATTAACCAAAAGGTTGGTGGTTCAATCCCACCCAGGGACGTAATTGACCTTGTTATCAGATTTTGGTGATCTTTAAGTAGACAAGTCAAATTTCATACCCCCTGTTATTGTGTAGGGTACCTGGCCTTCTCTGATGTAATCAGAGTTAGATTTGATTCAATGATTTTATAAAAACATCTAGGAAGCACAATTTAGCAGTGGGTTGCAGAGAAAAAGAAATATGCTGGCAAAAAAATCAAATTGCGTGATTAAACAGCTCTTCATTTTCTGGCTTTATTTTTATGCTAACAAATTTGTTCTCTGAAAAGTGTCCACAAAGCCAAGTCTCTGATTAACACCTTTGTAGGGATGGTTTTTCACCTATTACTAAATTAAACTTGCTTCATTGGAAAAGCAGCAAGATGCATCCTCATTTCAATGTCTACTGAAATAATACAGGTTGAAACCAGGAAACATTAACGCCACTGCATCCTTGCTGCTTTCTCATGTGGAAGTCTGTTTAATGTGAAAACAAGGTGATATCTAATTAGCACACAGGTAAGGAATTACGAAAATCTTTATTTAAGGGTGAAGATGTTTCTCACAAAATTGTTGCCCCAATGCATCATTGAAATTCAAGCTGGAAAGATGATTTTAATATATCACTTGTACATTTTGTATTGCTCTTCTGGTGACAATGTAGTTTTTTTTTGTCAATTACCATTTTAATAATAGGGTAAAGAAAATTAAGTGGATTTTTGAAAGAAAACTATACTGTCAATATACTATTAAAACAAATTAAAATGGTAAAAGTTATTGTACTTTAAGTAAAAATAAAAGAGCAAAAATATCAATCCCAGTTTTGATTACTTAAATTAACAAAAAAAAAATGCATATAGCAAAGGATAGTTTCAATCTGCCTACCTCTGGGTTATGGGTCCAGCATGCTTCCATTGCAGTACTCTGCTGCACATGTAAGTGCAAGAGATCCTGAAGCACTCACTCATCATGGGAAAGTACCAATGTGTTTATTCGTTGGTTGATGGAAGAAACATCTTACAAAAACTCTCCAGATTATTGATTTTTTAATGTTTTTCTAGGAAACGTTCTAGATGTATGCTTATTAGCCTTTGTCAGTATGTACATTTTGCAAAGTGTCTCTGTGGCGCAATCGGTTAGTGTGCTCGACTATTAACCAAAAGGTTGGTGGTTCAATCCCACCCAGGGACGTAATTGACCTTGTGATCAGATTTTGGTGAATTTTTAAGTAGACAAGTCAAAATTTCAAACCCCCTCTTATTGTGTAGGGTACCTGGCCTTCTCTGATGTAATCAGAGTTAGATTTGATTCAGTGATTTTATAAAAAACAGCTAGGAAGCACAATTTAGCAGTGGGTTGCAGAGAAAAAAAATATGCTGGCAGAAAAATCCAATTGAGTGATTAAACAGCTCTTCATTTTCTGGCTTTATTTTTATGCTAACAAATTTGTTCTCTGAAAAGTGTCCACAAAGCCAAGTCTCTGATTAACACCTTTGTAAGGATGGTTTTTCACCTATTACTAAATTAAACTTGCTTCATTGGAAAGGCAGCAAGATGCATCCTCATTTCAATGTCTACTGAAATAATACAAGTTGACACCAGGAAACATTAACGCCACTGCATCCTTGCTGCTTTCTCATGTGGAAGTCTGTTTAATGTGAAAACAAGGTGATATCTAATTAGCACACAGGTAAGGAATTAAGAAAATCTTTATTTAAGGGTGAAGATGTTTCTCACAAAATTGTTGACCCAATGCATCATTGAAATTCAAGCTGGAAAGATGAATTTAATATATCACTTGTACATTTTGTATTGCTCTTCTGGTGACAATGTAGTTTGTTTTTGTCAATTACCATTTTAATAATAGGGTAAAGAAAATGAAGTGGATTTTTGAAAGAAAACAATACTGTCAATATACTATTAAAACAAATTAAAATGGTAAAAGTTATTGTACTTTAAGTAAAAATAAAAGAGACAAAATATCAATCCCAGTTTTGGATTACTTTAATTAACAAAAAAAAAATGCATATAGCAGAGGATAGTTTCAATCTGCCTACCTCTGGGTTATGGGCCCAGCATGCTTCCATTGCAGTACTCTGCTGCACATGTAAGTGCAAGAGATCCTGAAGCACTCACTCATCATGGGAAAGTACCAATGTGTTTCTTCGTTGGTTGATGGAAGAAACATCTTACAAAAACTCTCCAGATTATTGACTTTTTAAAGTTTTGCTAGGAAACGTTTTAGATGAATGCTTATTAGCCTTTGTCAGTATGGAATTTTGCAAAGTGTCTCTGTGGCGCAATCAGTTAGTATGTACGGCTATTAACCAAAAGGTTGGTGGTTCAATCCCACCCAGGGACCTAATTGACCTTGTTATCAGATTTTGGTGATCTTTAAGTAGACAAGTCAAAATTTCAAACCCCCTGTTATGGTGTAGGGTACCTGGCCTTCTCTGATGTAATCAGAGTTAGATTTGATTCAGTGATTTTATAAAAACAGCTAGGAAGCACAATTTAGCAGTGGGTTGCAGAGAAAAAAAATCTGCTGGCAGAAAAATCCAATTGAGTAATTAAACAGCTCTTTATTTTCTTGCTTTATTTTTATGCTAACAAATTTGTTCTCTGAAAAGTGTCCACAAAGCCAAGTCTCTGATTAACACCTTTGTAAGGATGGTTTTTCACCTATTACTAAATTAAACTTGCTTCATTGGAAAGGCAGCAAGATGCATCCTCATTTCAATGTCTACTGAAATAATACAGGTTGACACCAGGAAACATTAACGCCACTGCATCCTTGCTGCTTTCTCATGTGGAAGTCTGTTTAATGTGAAAACAAGGTGATATCTAATTAGCACACAGGTAAGGAATTAAGAAAATCTTTATTTAAGGGTGAAGATGTTTCTCACAAAATCGTTGCCCCAATGCATCATTGAAATTCAAGCTGGAAAGATGATTTTAATATATCACTTGTACATTTTGTATTGCTCTTCTGGTGACAATGTAGTTTGTTTTTGTCAATTACCATTTTAATAAAAGGGTAAAGAAAATTAAGTGGATTTTTGAAAGAAAACTATACTGTCAATATACTATTAAAACAAATTAAAATGGAAAAAGTTATTGTACTTTAAGTAAAAATAAAAGAGCCAAAATATCAATCCCAGTTTTGGATTACTTTAACAAACAAAAAAATGCATATAGCAGAGGATAGTTTCAATCTGCCTACCTCTGGGTTATGGGCCCAGCATGCTTCCATTGCTGTACTCTGCTGCACATGTAAGTGCAAGAGATCCTGAAGCACTCACTCATCATGGGAAAGTACCAATGTGTTTCTTCGTTGGTTGATAGAAGAAACATCTTACAAAAACTCTCCAGATTATTGACTTTTTTAAGTTTTTCTAGGAAACGTTTTAGATGAATGCTTATTAGCATTTGTCAGTATGTTGTTTTGCAAAGTGTCTCTGTGGCGCAATCAGTTAGTGTGTACGGCTATTAACCAAAAGGTTGGTGGTTCAATCCCACCCAGGGACGTAATTGACCTTGTTATCAGATTTTGGTGATCTTTAAGTAGACAAGTCAAATTTCATACCCCCTGTTATGGTGTAGGGTACCTGGCCTTCTCTGATGTAATCAGAGTTAGATTTGATTCAGTGATTTTATAAAAACATCTAGGAAGCACAATTTAGCAGTGGGTTGCAGAGAAAAAGAAATATGCTGGCAAAAAAATCAAATTGCGTGATTAAACAGCTCTTCATTTTCTGGCTTTATTTTTATGCTAACAAATTTGTTCTCTGAAAAGTGTCCACAAAGCCAAGTCTCTGATTAACACCTTTGTAGGGATGGTTTTTCACCTATTACTAAATTAAACTTGCTTCATTGGAAAGGCAGCAAGATGTATCCTCATTTCAATGTCTACTGAAATAATACAGGTTGACACCAGGAAACATTAACGCCACTGCATCCTTGCTGTTTTCTCATGTGGAAGTCTGTTTAATGTGAAAACAAGGTGATATCTAATTAGCACACAGGTAAGGAATTAAGAAAATCTTTATTTAAGGGTGAAGATGTTTCTCACAAAATTGTTGACCCAATGCATCATTGAAATTCAAGCTGGAAAGATGATTTTAATATATCACTTGTACATTTTGTATTGCTCTTCTGGTGACAATGTAGTTTGTTTTTGTCAATTACCATTTTAATAATAGGGTAAAGAAAATGAAGTGGATTTTTGAAAGAAAACAATACTGTACCCAGTGGAGACTGGGTGCTTTTCAGGAGCTCTCCTGAGCTTTCTGACAGAAAGTATTTTGTTAGGTTTTTAATTTTCAGGGAGCACTGCTGGCAACAGACTCCCTCATCGAGGGACTGAGGGGAGAGAAGCAGCCCTACTCTCTGAGTTGCAAGGTCCTGCTTCTTAGGCTACTGGACACCATTAGCTCCAGTGGGATTGGTACGCAGGATCTCACCCTCGCCGTCCGTCCCAGAGCCGCGCCGCCGTCCCCCTCGCAGAGCCGGAAGATAGAAGCCGGGTGAGTATGAGAAGAAAAGAAGACTTCAGAGGCGGCAGAAGACTTCATGATCTTCACTGAGGTAACGCACAGCACTGCAGCTGTGCGCCTTTGCTCCCATACACCTCACATACTCCGGTCACTGTAAGGGTGCAGGGCGCAGGGGGGGCGCCCTGGGCAGCAATATAAACCTCTTTCGCAAAAATATAACATATATACAGCTGGGCACTTTATATATGTATAAGCCCCCACCAATTTTACAGTTTAAGCGGGACAGAAGCCCGCCTCCGAGGGGGCGGGGCTTCTCCCTCAGCACTCACCAGCGCCATTTTTTCTCCACAGCACCGCTGAGAGGAAGCTCCCCGGACTCTACCCTGCTTATACCACTTTAGACAAGAGGGTTGAAAAGAGGGGGGGGGGGCACATAATTCGCAAATTACATACAGCAGCACTACTGGGCAAACATTAAGTTACTGTTTTATTCCTGGGTTATATAGCGCTGGGGGGTGTGCTGGCATACTCTCTCTCTGTCTCTCCAAAGGGCCTTGTGGGGAAACTGTCTTCAGAAAAAGCATTCCCTGTGTGTGAAGTGTGTCGGTACACGTGTGTCGACATGTCTGAGGAAGAAGGCTATATTAGAGAGGAGCGGGAGCAAATGAATGTGGTGTCTCCGCCGACAGCTGATTGGATGGATATGTGGAATGTTTTAAATGCTAGTGTAAACTCATTGCACAAAAGATTAGACAAGGCAGAAGCTTTGGGACAGTCAGGGTTTCAACCCATGCCTGATCCTATGTTGCAGGGACTGTCAGGGTCTCATAAGCGCCCACTATCCCAGATTGTTGACACAGATACCGACACGGATTCTGACTCCAGTGTCGATTACGATGATGCAAAGTTA
Source organism: Pseudophryne corroboree (assembly GCF_028390025.1). Taxonomy (NCBI): domain Eukaryota; kingdom Metazoa; phylum Chordata; class Amphibia; order Anura; family Myobatrachidae; genus Pseudophryne; species Pseudophryne corroboree. The sequence continues at coordinate 424,271 of NW_026970003.1, forward strand.
CAGCCAAAATTGGCAAAATCCATTCGATTTATGATTATGGCAATAAAAGATGTTTTGCACATCACAGAGGAACCCCGTCGCTGACAAGAGGGTACATATGTACAAGGGAAAGAAGCCTGAGGTAACCTTTCCCCCCTCACACGAGCTGTACGAGTTATGTGAAAAAGCTTGGGAATCTCCAGATAAAAGACTGCAGATTTCCAAAAGAATTCTTATGGCGTATCCTTTCCCATCAACGGATAGGTTACGATGGGAATCCTCCCCTAGGGTGGACAAAGCATTAACACGCTTATCCAAGAAGGTAGCCCTCCCGTCCCAGGATACGGCTACCCTCAAAGAGTGTGCTGACCGCAAACAGGAGATTACCCTGAAGTCCATTTATACACATTCAGGTACCTTACTCAGACCGGCAATTGCGTCGGCCTGGGTGTGTAGTGCTGTAGCGGCATGGACAAATACCTTATCTGAGGGGATGGATAGCCTAGACAAGGATACTATTTTATTGACCCTGGGGCATATAAGAGATGCTGTCCTATATATGTGTGTATGCAAACTACAGGTGGTGCTGCAGGGCCCACACCCTTTTACTTGTCTTGTAGAGCAGCTCTGAAGCTGTTACAGTGCCCAGCTGCTGCAAGAAATCAGCTTGAATGCTTCAGGGGCTTGGGCATGGCCAACATGAGCCCCACACCGAAGGAGGGTGGGGGTGTTTAATGCAAACTTGGGGTTATCCAAGCGCCGCAAAAGGCTGCCATGCCCTGCATGCCCCTTTTCTCTTTTCATATACAGATGAGGGTTCCAGCCAACTTTGGCCCATTGCTTGGATGACATCACCGTATGCAAATCCGTCTGCTGCAGACCTTCCCCCAGGAATGCTTGCAATAGTTGTTGCATATGGTTTAATGTCTGAGGGTGCTTCAGTATTAGGCAGCCTTCCGCCCTCCCATGTTCATCTGAAAAGATGTGGTCTCCCTGCAGTTGTTGTCCCCAGACGAGAGTTCCCTTGTGCTTCCTCAGTTAAATCTCCTTAACTTGACGGGGGTGTGCCCGAGCAGCCACCCTCCCCAGCCCTATCCCAACACATACTTATCTTGCATATGAGATCTCTTGATCATGAAGATAGTTCTCACAGGTTGAGGTTCATCCTGGCCCCGCTCCCCGCTGGAGAGCGCTGATGGGGACAGCAGCGGGGCTTCAGCAGAAGGGTGAGTACGTGTGGCCAGAGACCTCCCTTCCCATGTGCAGGCCTGCAGAGTCTGCCGCGCAGGATGGGGCATGTGGCACTCTCCCTCCCAGGGGCTCTTCCAGATGTAGCTCCTCAGCAGTATTTTTCCCGGGCTGCGCGGCGCTCTCCCCGACTGGCATCCGCCCTGGAACACTGCCTTCCTCAACGCAACATCAGCAGGGGGCCCTGGCCTCATCACCATCCCAGGTCTTTCTCATGTATGTATCATGTATGTGTGTGTGATATATGTATGAATCATATATGTTTGTGATATATCTATCTATCTATCTATCTATCTATCTATCTATCTATCTATCTATCTATCTATCTATCTATCTATCTATCTATCGTATGTGTGTGTGTGTATATATATGTATCTATAATGTATGTATGTATCTATCTTGTATGTATGTGTTCTATCTATCTATCCTATCTATCGTGTGTGTGATATATGTATGTATCTATCATGTATGTGTTATATGTATGTATCACACCTTCCTCTATACATATACATACATACATACACACACACACACACACACACACACACACACACACACACCTATATCTGTACGTACACTGACATACACACACCAACATCTATACATTAACACGCTGACCCCTAAACGTACACCAACGTACCCACACCTGCATCTATACCTACACATGCTGAGACGTGGACGTACACCGGCTTACCCACATGTGAATCTATACATACATGTGCTGACACCTGGACATACACTGATGTACCCACACCTAACATCTATACATACACATGCTAACACCTGGACGTATACAGACGTACCCACATTTGCATCCATGCATATATAGATGTAGGTGTGTGTACGTCAGTGTACGTCCAGGTGTCAACGCGTGTATGTATAGATGCAGGTGTGGGTACGTCTGTGTATGTCCAGGTGTCAGAATGTGTATGTATAGATGCAGGTGTGGGAAGGTCAGTGTAGGTTCAGGTGTCAGCGCGTGTATGTATAGATGCAGGTGCTTGTATGTCCAGATGTCAGTGCATGTATGTATAGATGCAAGTGTGGGTACGTCGGTGTATGTCCATTTGTCAGCGCGTGTATATATAGATGCAGGTGTGGGAATGTTGGTGTATGTCCAGGTGTCAGGGCGTGTATGTATGGATATTAGGTGTGGGTACATCAGTGTATGTCCAGGTGTTAGCGCATGTATGTATAGATGTATATATATACACACATACGATAGATAGATAGATAGATAGATAGATACATATTATAAGGGCACGGTCGTGCCCTTATATTAAGGCTGAATCGAACAAACGGAATTCTCCCATAGGGAACTTCTGAGATGGGGGCATGGTGTTTGAGGGGCTACACCTCAAAACTGATTGGACTTACCGAGCTGAAATTTGGCATGGACGTGTAGAATCGTCACCCGCTGCTGCATGCCAAATTTCAGGGCAAAATAATAAAAAATGAGGAATTGAGAGTAAGCTAAAGTTCCAACTGTCAGTTTTTTTCTGCCACTCCCTCAGTGGCTTTTTGACACCGTTTTCCTATAGAGTGAATGAAGATTTTTTTGGGAAGGCATAACTCAGGATAGAGGACAAATTAAGACCTGGGGTTTGTTTTATTAGATAGAGTATGTCCCAGTGTAGTGCCTTTTGGGGTTGTGGTTTTTCAAAAAGTTATAGTTTTTTTTTAATTAAGTAAAATATGCCCCATTTTAAAGATAGGGCTTTTCAATTTGTTGCGCCTGCGCAGTGGCCGCCAGCAGGGGGTGAACATAGATGAGCTTGTCAAGTTGTGCATGAGGAGAGCGCGGGAAGCAGTGTCTCGTGCATGACGAGGACAGCTGCAGGCGGCGGGAGGACGAGAAGGAGGGAGCCTCTACAAGACCCGGAGGAGATCGCGGGACGTGAGCGATGGAGGGAGCCTTACTGGAAGAGGAGAACGACGGAGCAGTCACACGGAGAGAGCCGGAGGAAGCCGGGTCCCCTTCAGGAGTGTCAGCGGGAGGAGATAGCCGCAGCTCGGAGGAAGCCGGGCCCACTTAACTCAGCGGCAGCGTCGGCAGGATGTATGCCATCCTTTCTTATTTTTCTTATACTTCTCCCGCCCGCCCTGCTGTGTCCGCCCGGCCGCCCTGCTGTGTCCGCCCGGCCGTGTCCGCCCGGCCTGCTGTGTCCGTCCCCCGCCCGCCCTGCTGTGTCCGCCCCCCGCCCGCCTGCCCTGCTGTGTCCGCCCCCCGCCCGCCCGCCTTGCTGTGTCCGCCCGGCCGTGTCCGCCCGGCCTGCTGTGTCCGTCCTCCGATGCTGTGTCCGTCCTCCGATGCTGTGTCCGTCCTCCGATGCTGTGGCCGCCCGCCCTGCTGTGTCCGCCCTCCCTGCTGTGTATGCCCATCCCCCCCCACCCTCACTGCTGTGTATGCCCACCCCCCCCCACCCTCCCTGCTGTGTATGCCCATCCCCCCCACCCTCCCTGCTGTGTATGCCCATCCCCCCCACCCTCCCTGCTGTGTATGCCCATCCCCCCCACCCTCCCTGCTGTGTATGCCCATCCCCCCCCACCCTCCCTGCTGTGTATGCCCATCCCCCCCACCCTCCCTGCTGTGTATGCCCATCCCCCCCACCCTCCCTGCTGTGTATGCCCATCCCCCCCCACCCTCCCTGCTGTGTATGCCCATCCCCCCCACCCTCCCTGCTGTGTATGCCCATCCCCCCCCACCCTCCCTGCTGTGTATGCCCATCCCCCCCCACCCTCCCTGCTGTGTATGCCCATCCCCCCCCACCCTCCCTGCTGTGTATGCCCATCCCCCCCCACCCTCCCTGCTGTGTATGCCCATCCCCCCCACCCTCCCTGCTGTGTATGCCCATCCCCCCCCACCCTCCCTGCTGTGTATGCCCATCCCCCCCACCCTCCCTGCTGTGTATGCCCATCCCCCCCACCCTCCCTGCTGTGTATGCCCATCCCCCCCCACCCTCCCTGCTGTGTATGCCCATCCCCCCCCACCCTCCCTGCTGTGTATGCCCATCCCCCCCACCCTCCCTGCTGTGTATGCCCATCCCCCCCACCCTCCCTGCTGTGTATGCCCATCCCCCCCCACCCTCCCTGCTGTGTATGCCCATCCCCCCCACCCTCCCTGCTGTGTATGCCCATCCCCCCCCACCCTCCCTGCTGTGTATGCCCACCCCCCCACCCTCCCTGCTGTGTATGCCCATCCCCCCCACCCTCCCTGCTGTGTATGCCCATCCCCCCCCACCCTCCCTGCTGTGTATGCCCATCCCCCCCACCCTCCCTGCTGTGTATGCCCATCCCCCCCACCCTCCCTGCTGTGTATGCCCATCCCCCCCCACCCTCCCTGCTGTGTATGCCCATCCCCCCCCACCCTCCCTGCTGTGTATGCCCATCCCCCCCACCCTCCCTGCTGTGTATGCCCACCACCCCACCCTCCCTGCTGTGTATGCCCCCCCCCCCCACCCTCCCTGCTGTGTATGCCCACCCCCCCCACCCTCCCCGCTGTGTATGCCCATCCCCCCCCACCCTCCCCGCTGTGTATGCCCATCCCCCCCCCACCCTCCCTGCTGTGTATGCCCATCCCCCCCCACCCTCCATGCTGTGTATGCCCATCCCCCCCCACCCTCCCTGCTGTGTATGCCCATCCCCACCCTCCCTGCTGTGTATGCCCATCCCCCCCCCCCTGCTGTGTATGCCCATCCCCCCCCGCCCTCCCTGCTGTGTATGCCCATCCCCACCCGCCCTCCCTGCTGTGTATGCCCATCCCCCCCGCCCTCCCTGCTGTGTACGCCCACCCCCCCGCCCTCCCTGCTGTGTACGCCCACCCCCCCGCCCTCCCTGCTGTGTACGCCCACCCCCCCCACCCTGCTGTGTACGCCCCCCACCCTGCTGTGTACGCCCACCCCCCCAACCCTGCTGTGTACGCCCCCCACCCTGCTGTGTACGCCCATCCCCCCGCCCTCCCTGCTGTGTACGCCCATTCCCCCCCCCCCCCGCCCTCCCTGCTGTGTACGTCCATCCCCCCCCCCGCCCTCCCTGCTGTGTCCGTCCATCCCCCCCCCGCCCTCCCTGCTGTGTCCGTCCATCCCCCCCGCCCTCCCTGCTGTGTCCGTCCATCCCCCCCGCCCTCCCTGCTGTGTCCGTCCATCCCCCCCGCCCTCCCTGCTGTGTCCGTCCATCCCCCGCCCTCCCTGCTGTGTCCGTCCATCCCCCCCCCCGCCCTCCCTGCTGTGTCCGTCCATCCCCCCCCCGCCCTCCCTGCTGTGTCCGTCCATCCCCCCCACCCTCCCTGCTGTGTCCGCCCGGCCGTGTCCGCCCGGCCTGCTGTGTCCGTCCTCCGCCCGCCCGTCCTGCTGTGTCCGTCCCCCGCCCTCCCTACTGTGTACGCCCATCCCCCCCACCCTCCCTGCTGTGTACGCCCACCCCCCCACCCTCCTTCCTGTGTACGCCCACCCCCCTTGCTGTGTACGCCCATCCCTCCCTGCTGTGTACGCCCATCCCCCCCTGCTCTCCCTGCTGTGCACGCCCATCCCCCCCGCCCTCCCTGCTGTGTACGCCCACCCCCCCGCCCTCCCTGCTGTGTACGCCCACCCCCCCGCCCTCCCTGCTGTGTACGCCCATCCCCCCCGCCCTCCCTGCTGTGTACGCCCATCCCCCCCGCCCTCCCTGCTGTGTACGCCCACCCCCCCGCCCTCCCTGCTGTGTATGCCCACCCCCCCCGCCCTCCCTGCTGTGTACGCCCACCCCCCCCCCCGCCCTCCCTGCTGTGTACGCCCACCCCCCCGCCCTCCCTGCTGTGTACGCCCACCCTGCTGTGTACGCCCATGCTGTGTACGCCCTCCCTGCTGTGTACGCCCATCCCCCCGCCCTCCCTGCTGTGTACGCCCATCCCCCCCGCCCTCCCTGCTGTGTCCGCCCATCCCCCCCCGCCCTCCCTGCTGTGTCCGCCCATCCCCCCCGCCCTCCCTGCTGTGTCCGCCCTTCCCCCCCGCCCTCCCTGCTGTGTCCGTCCATCCCCCCCGCCCTCCCTGCTGTGTCCGTCCATCCCCCCCGCCCTCCCTGCTGTGTCCGTCCATCCCCCCCCGCCCTCCCTGCTGTGTCCGTCCATCCCCCCCCGCCCTCCCTGCTGTGTCCGTCCATCCCCCCCCGCCCTCCCTGCTGTGTCCGTCCATCCCCCCCGCCCTCCCTGCTGTGTCCGTCCATCCCCCCCGCCCTCCCTGCTGTGTCCGTCCATCCCCCCCGCCCTCCCTGCTGTGTCCGTCCATCCCTCCCCGCCGTCCCCAGACGCAGCACCTGACACTCACACGGACCTGACACACACGCACACATTCACACGCAGCACCTGACACACACAGTCGCGCAGCGCCTGACACACACAGTCGCGCAGCGCCTGGCACACACAGACGCGCAGCGCCTGACACACACAGACGCGCAGCGCCTGACACACACAGACGCGCAGCGCCTGACACACACAGACGCGCAGCGCCTGACACACACAGACGCGCAGCGCCTGACACACACAGACGCGCAGCGCCTGACACACACAGACGCGCAGCGCCTGACACACACAGACGCGCAGCGCCTGACACACACACAGACGCAGCACCTGACACGCACGCAGCACCTGACACACACACGCAGCACCTGACACACACGCAGACACGCAGCACCTGACGCAGACACGCAGCACCTGACACACACACACACACACACACATGCAGCACCTGACACACACACGCAGCACCTGACACACGCAGCACCTGACACACGCAGACACGCAGCACCTGACACACGCAGACACGCAGCACTTGACATGCAGCACCTGACACACACACACACGCAGCACTTGACACACACACACACACAGCACCTGACATTCAGACATGCAGCGCCTGACACACACACACACGCAGACATGCAGCGCCTGACATGCAGCACCTGACAGACACACACACACCCACACACACAGACATGCAGCACCTGACACACACACACACACACACACACACACATACATGCAGCACTTGACACACCCACACACATACAGACATGCAGCACCTAACAAACACACACACACACAGGCAGCACCTGACACACACACAGACACAGCACATGACACTCACATGGACCTGACACACGCACACACTCACACGCAGCACCTGACACACACACAGACGCACAGCTCCTGACACACACAGACGCGCAGCACATGACACACACACAGGCACGCAGCACCTGACACACACACACAGACGCGCAGCACCTGACACACACACACAGACGCGCAGCACCTGACACACACACACAGACGCGCAGCGCCTGACACACACACACAGACGTGCAGCGCCTGACACACAGACACAGACACGCAGCGCCTGACACACGCAGCACCTGACAGACACGCGCACTCACACGCAGCACCTGACAGACACGCGCGCACGCACTCACACGCAGCACCTGACAGGCACACGCACTCACACGCAGCGCCTGACAGACACGCGCACTCACACGCAGCGCCTGACACACGCGCACTCACAGGCAGCGCCTGACACGCACACACACACACGCAGCGCCTGACACGCACACACACTCACACGCAGCGCCTGACACGCACATACTAGTGATGAGTGGGTTCGGTTCGTCGGAATCCGGACCCCCCGAACTTCACCCATTTTACACGAGGCAGGCTCGAACCTTCCCGTCTTGCTCTGGAACCTGGATCAGGTGAGTATAATTATCTTTTATTTTCAGGTACCCGTGGATTCTACTTGGAGAAGAGGACCGACTGCTTCGTGTCAACATAGGTAAGTATGTGTGTGTCGGCAGGTGTGAAATAAAGTTATACTTTCACGGTGTCTGTGTCCTGTTTTTATTTGGGTATTTTTTTTCCAGTAGAACTACAGGTACCAGTGGGCCCGTTTTTCTCCCGCATGCTGGTACTTCTGGTTCTCAAAGTACCAGCTTGCGGGGGAGGCTTGCTGGGACTTGTAGTACTACTGGAAAAAACTATATTATTTCAATTTTCTCAAGGCTATCAGCCTCCCATCCGCAGCCCTTGGATGGGGGGGACAGCCTCGGGCTTCACCCCTGGCCCTTGGGTGGCTGGGGGGGGGACCCCTTGATTGAAGGGGTCCCCACTCCCCCAGGGTACCCCGGCCAGGGGTGACTAGTTGGATATTTAATGCCACGGCCGCAGGGCACTGTATAAAAGTGACCCCCGGCTGTGGCATTATCTGTCCAGCTAGTGGAGCCCGATGCTGGTGTAAAAAATACGGGGGACCCCTACTCTTTTTGTCCCCCGTATTTTTTGCACCAGCACCAGGCGCAGAGCCCGGTGCTGGTTTTAAAAATACGGGGGATCCCCTGTCCGTTTTCCCCCCGGATTTTTAGAACCAGGACCGGCTCGAAGAGCCCGATGGCTGGTTATGCTTTGGAGGGGGGACCCCACGCAATTTTTTTTTCCGGGTTTTTTACATTCCATTTAAAAAAAAAATCTTTTAAAAAATATATAAATAATACTTGTGCCTCCAAAAAAGACAAACCAAGTACCTAATCCCTTCTAATATAGATATGCTATTACCAAAAAAAAACAACAACTTTTATTTATTAGATTCCGCCTGCAAAGTGTGGCGGATTGAAAATGACGAATTTACTGTTTAAAAGCACTGTTGTCGAATTTACAAACTTCAATTGAATATACTTTTGTCGAATTGCTGCATTTGTACCATTGCAGAAAAGTCGAATTTGTCAAATGTTGAATTTTAAAAAGTCGAATTTTGAAAGCCTGTAAGAATAGGCCCCGTCCCCTTCTTCACATCAGCCGTCCCCTTCTACCCCTGTACCTTGCTCTCTCCTGTCTGTGTTCTCTCCCGTCTGTAGGACTAGGCCCCGCCCCCTTCTTACCCTCCAGTGACTGCTCTCTCCTGACAAGTGGACCAGGCCTGCCCCCTACACGCTGCTGGTGTCTTCATTGTTACTTGGTCTGGAGCTCCGTTGGGGAGAGAACTCATGTGAGCTCATTAAGAATGAGGAACTGGGATGTTTTAATTTTATTGTGAGTAGTGTAGTGTGGTGATGTAGTATGTTGTATGGGGGGTATAGTGTAATTATGAAGTGCAGCATATGGGAGGGCTATAGCATAGTGATGTAGTGTGGCATATGGGGGGTGGTAGCGCATAGGCGTGCGTACAGGGGGTGCCTGGTGCGCACAGGCACTCCCTAATGTCCAGCACCGCTACACGCCACGCTTGCTGTAGCACAGTGATCGCTGAGTGTGTGATCGGTGGAGCCTAGCCTGCAGCCAGCCACCCCCCTCCCTGCCGTGTGTCCGGCCACCCTCCCCTCCCTGCCGTGTGTCCGGCCACCCTCCCCTCCCTGCCGTGTGTCCGGCCACCCTCCCCTCCCTGCCGTGTGTCCGGCCTACCCCCCTCCTCCCTGCTGTGTGTCCGGTCACCCTCCCCTCCCCTGCTGTGTATTCGCCCAGCCCCACTCCTCCCGCTATGTCCGCCCCTCCCTGCTGTGTGTCCGGCCACCTCCCCTGCTGTGTGTCCGGCCACCTCCCCTGCTGTGTGTCCGGCCACCTCCCCTGCTGTGTGTCCGGCCACCTCCCCTGCTGTGTGTCCGGCCACCCTCCCCTCCCCTGCTGTGTGTTAGGCCACCCTCCCTCCTCCCTGCTGTTTGTCCGGCCACCCTCCCCTGCTGTTTGTCCGGCCACCCTCCCCTCCCCTGCTGTGTGTTCGGCCACCCCCCCCTCTTCCCGCTGTGTCTGGACACTCCCTACCCCCTCCCCTCCCTGCTGTGTGTCCGGTCACCCTCCCCTCCCTGCTGTGTGTCCAGCCGCCCCCCCCTTCCCTCCCTGTTGTGTGTCCGGCCACCCCTCCCTGTTGTGTGTCCAGCCACCCCCTCCTCCCTGTTGTGTGTCCGGCCACCCCCCCTCCTCCCTGTTGTGTGTCCGGCCACCCCCCCTCCTCCCTGTTGTGTGTCCGCCCCCCCCCCCTCCCTGCTGTGTGTCCGGCCACCCCCCCCCTCCCTGCTGTGTGTCCGGCCACCCCCCCTCCCTGCTGTGTTTCCGGCCACCCCCCCAGACATGCAGCGCCTGACACACACGCAGCACCTGACACACACAGACACAGCACCTGACACTCACACGGACCTGACACACACGCACACGCAGCACCTGATGCACTCACATGCACCTGACACTCACACGCACCTGACACTCACACGCAGTACCTGACACACGCAGCACCTGACATAATCACACGCAGCACATGACACGCAGACACGCAGCACCTGACACACACGCAGTACCTGACACACACACGCAGCACCTGACACACACGCAGACACGCAGCACCTGACACACACGCAGACACGCAACACCTGACACACACGCACACACGCAGCACCTGACACACACGCAGCACCTGACACACACGCAGACACGCAGCACCTGACACACACACAGACACGCAGCACCTGACACACACGCAGACACACAGCACCTGACACACACGCAGACACGCAGCACCTGACACACGCACACACGCAGCACCTGACACACACACACGCACACACGCAGCACCTGACACACACGCACACACGCAGCACCTGACACACACACACACAGCACCTGACACACAGACATGCAGCGCCTGACACACACACGCAGACATTCAGCGCCTGACACACACATGCAGCACCTGACAGACACACGCACACACAAAGACACCTAGCACCTGACACACACACACAGCACCTGACACACACATGCAGACATGCAGCACCTGACACACACATGCAGCACCTGACAGACACACACACACAGACATGCAGCACCTGACACACACACACAGACATGCAGCACCTGACACACCCACAGACATGCAGCACCTGACACACACACACAGGCAGCACCTGACATATATACATGTGGCATTTAACGCACACAAGCACAGCACCTGACACAAAATCATATACACACGCAGCACCTGCTACTCACACATATATACACATGCAGCACCTGCCACTCCCACATACATGAACAGCACCTAACACACACATATATACATGCAGCACCTGACACACACATACACGCGCAGCACCTGACAGTCGCACACATACAGATGCGACACCTGACACAAACACATACACGCTCAACACCTGACACCCACGTGGCAGCTGACGCATACAAATGCAGCACCTGAGATACACACATATACACGTGCAGCACCTGAGACACACACACACACACATGTATGTACACGCGTGGCTCCAGGCACACACATACGTACGTACGTACGTACGTACGTACGTACGTACGTACACACGTGGCACTTGATACACGCGCGGCACCTGACACACACACACGTATGCACACGCGTGGCTCCTGACACACATACACACATGTACGTACACGCGCGGCTCCTGACACACATATATGTACGTATACGCGCGGCACCTGACACCTACACGTATGTACGTACACGCGCGGCTCCTGACACCCACACACATGTACATGCGCGGCTCCTGGCACACACACACGTACACGTGCGGCACCTGACACATACTCGCGTGTACGTACACACATGCACAGCACCTGACATACACACATGTAGGTACGCGCCACCTGACACACACACGCATGACACCTGACACACGTACGTACACGCACGGCACCTGACACACACACGTACATGCATGCACGGCACCTGACGCACACGTACATACTAGTGATGAGTGGGTTCGGTTCGTTGGAATCCGAACCCCCCGAACTTCACCCATTTTACACGGGTCCGAGGCTGGTTCGAACCTTCTCGCCTTGCTCGGCTAACCCGAGCGCGCCCGAACATTGTCATCCCGCTGTCGGATTCTCGCGAGATTCGGATGTCTGCATTCGTGGACATGGGACCCCTTTCAGTCCGTCTGGTCCGGGTGTTCGGTTTGTTGTTTTGCCAAGTACGTGGATTTAATCTGGAACCTGGATCAGGTGAGTATAATTATCTGGATTCTACTTGGAGAAGAGGACCGACTGCTTCGTGTCAACATAGGTAAGTATGTGTGTGTCGGCAGGTGTGAAATAAAGTTATACTTTCACGGTGTCTGTGTCCTGTTTTTATTTGGGTATTTTTTTTCCAGTAGAACTACAGGTACCAGCGGGCCCGTTTTTCTCCAGCATGCTGGTACTTGTGGTTCTCAAAGTACCAGCTTGCGGGGGAGGCTTGCTGGGACTTGTAGTACTACTGGAAAAACCAATATTCTTTCCATTTTCTCAAGGCTATCAGCCTCCCATACGCAGCCCTTGGATGGGGGGGACAGCCTCGGGCTTCACCCCTGGCCCTTGGGTGGCTGGGGGGGGGACCCCTTGATTGAAGGGGTCCCCACTCCCCCAGGGTACCCCGGCCAGGTGTGACTAGTTGGATATTTAATGCCACGGCCGCAGGGCACTGTATAAAAGTGACCCCCGGCTGTGGCATTATCTGTCCAGCTAGTGGAGCCCGATGCTGGTGTAAAAAATACGGAGGACCCCTACTCTTTTTGTCCCCCGTATTTATTGCACCAGGCGCAGAGCCCGGTGCTGGTTTTAAAAATACGGGGGATCCCCTGTCCGTTTTTTCCCCGGATTTTTAGAACCAGGACCGGCTCGAAGAGCCCGAGGCTGGTTATGCTTTAAGGGGGGACCCCACGCAATTTTTTTTCCGGGTTTTTCACATTCCATTTAAAAAATAATAATCTTTTAAAAAATATATAAATAATACTTGTGCCTCAAAAAAGACAAACCAAGTACCTAATCCCTTCTAATATAAATAGATATGCTACTACCAAAAAAGAAAACTGCAAAAAAAACATGTTTTTAAATTTTTTTATTAGATTCCGCCAGCAAAGTGTGGCGGATTGAAAATGACGAATTTACTGTTTAAAAGCACTGATGTCGAATTTACAAACTTCAATTGAATATACTTTTGTCGAATTGCCGCATTTGTACCATTGCAGAAAAGTCGAATTTGTCAAATGTCGAATTTATAAAAAAATCGAATTTTGAAAGCCTGTAAGAATAGGCCCCGCCCCCTTCTACCCCTGTACCTTGCTCTCTCCTGTCTGTGCTCTCTCCCGTCTGTAGGACTAGGCCCCGCCCCCTTCTTATCCTCCAGTGACTGCTCTCTCCTGACAAGTGGACCAGGCCTGCCCCCTACACGCTGCTGGTGTCTTCATTGTTACTTGGTCTGGAGCTCCGTTGGGGAGAGAACTCACGTGAGCTCATTAAGAATGAGGAACTGGGATGTTTTAATTTTATTGTGAGTAGTGTAGTGTGGTGATGTAGTATGTTGTATGGGGGGTATAGTGTAATTATGAAGTGCAGCATATGGGAGGGCTATAGCATAGTGATGTAGTGTGGCATATGGGGGGTGGTAGCGCATAGGCGTGCGTACAGGGGGTGCCTGGTGCGCACAGGCACTCCCTAATGTCCAGCACCGCTGCACGCCACGATTGCTGTAGCACAGTGATCGCTGAGTGTGTGATCGGTGGAGCCTAGCCTGCAGCTCATTTCCGTACCTCCCACCACCGATGCACCCGCCCCCCATCTGCCTGCTGCTAATACTATGCTGAGTGCATTCGTCGGCGGCCTCACTGGGGGGACTGGCGTCACCTTGCAATGTGACGTGGTGATGTCCGCCCATGCTCTCCTCCCGCCCACCTGTGCTTTCCTCCCGCTGCGGTCTCAGTCCTAGTGTGCCGCGGCCGCCACACCACTGGGGACTGGGAGCCGCCGGCAGACACATTCTGCTGAGACTTACTTGTCAGTGCGGGTTCCGGACGGCAGGCGGCGGGTGGGAGGGCAGACGGGGAGCATGTGTCACAAGGAGTGTGTGGGTAACTAATTCACAATACTTCCGCTCAACTTGGCACTGCTGGTCCTTCATCTCCCATGTCTCTTCACCAGATGGCGGGCGGCCCGGAAATTAAGTGATGTGTTGTGCAGCAGTCAGTGTGAAGTGACTGTGAGTAACACTGGTGGTGCTGATGATGCTGCTGCTGCAGAATCGGGAAGCAATTAATTCATAAATATAATGTACTCTATCAATGTATTATACATACATAAACATGGACATTCGTGTATTTGTGTATACATGTATATACATGAGTGTGTGTGTGTATGTATAGATATATATGTATATGACTTGGGGTTTGTTTTATTAGATAGAGCATGTCCCAGTGAAGTGCCTTTTGGGGTTGTGGTTTTCCAGAAAGTTACAGGTTTTTAAAAAAAAAAGAGAAATATGCCCCATTATAGAGATCGGGCATTTCAAATTGTTGCGCCTGCACAGTGGCCGCCAGCAGGGGGTGTATTAGAGTGCCTTCACTTGAGAGCCGCAATATGGCCCCCTTATCCCCGGTTATTCTGTAAATAGGAAAATAACCTCACAGGTTAACATATGGCAGAGTTGCCACCACTAGTGCAGGGCTGTAACGTACAGTACTAAGGAAAAGCCATATACTAAAGCGGCACAGTGACCTCACCCCTCTCAGAGACACCAGGGCGCAGCACACTGTACGGGGTACACTTGGTACACACACCTGTTAGCTCAGGGCAGCACTATAGGACCCTCCTGTAATGCTGTGCTGGCGGCGTGTAGTGATCAGGGCACTGGGAGACTGGCTGGCTGGTCTCAGTCTCTGCTCCTGGCTGGCTGGTCTCAGTCTCTGCTGCCTATAGAACTTCCACCTCGTTATATATCAGGGCTGCTCTCCTGTGTGTTCTCTTCCTCTCCTACCTCACACTGGAACTGGCCGCCCAGAGAACGAGAGGGCAGCGGCTGACATCAGAGAGGGTGCAGCAATCTATGTGGGCAGAGCCCCTCACAGCAAGGTGTCCTTATGCTGTGCCCCATGTAATCACTGTGATCGATACAGACTCTCACCCTGGTATGCTCTCTATTTATTATTTATTTTTGTACACTGCAGCATGCTCGAGGGAAGGGAGCAGGCACCCCCCCCCACCCCACCGCCACTACTCCTCCGTCAGCATCACTGCCGAGCCGGTCAGTGTTCCGGTGGCAATGAGCAGTAGGCAGCCACCAGCAACAACAGCCAGGAAGCTGTTACTCCTGGCAGCAGTAGAGTCAAGCTGCAATTCAGCCAGCGGCACGATGATCCGGGAGACAGTGGCAGCACAGGGAAGCAGTACCCCCTCCAATCGCAGCACCAACCTGGAGACTGAGGCAGCAACCCACCCCCAGCAGCAGCACCACCCTGATGATAGGTAAGATGCATTTTTGGTGTCAAAAGAAGGTGGCCGGAGTAGTGGCTGGCTGTGGTCACACCCCGGGCAAAAGTGATAGTGATTTCAGTGTTCCCTTGCGCGGGGATTGGATGCGTAGATGTATGGAGGCTATGTTTGTATAGATGTGAGCGGCAGTGTGCGGATGTATGAGAGCGGCAGTGTGCGGATGTATGAGAGCGGCAATGTACGGCTGTATGAGTGCGATGGTGTGCGGCTGTAAGAGTGCGATGGTGTGCGGCTGGAAGTGCGATGGTGTGCGGCTGTAAGAGCGATGGTGTGCGCCTGTATGAGAGCGGGGTTGTACGGATGTATGAGAGCGGGGTTGTACGGATGTATGAGAGCGGCAGTGTATGGATGTATGAGAGCAGCAGTGTACAGTTGTGTGAGAGCGGCAGTGTGCGGATGTATGAGAGCGGCAGTGTATGGATGGCAGCGTCATAGGGAGGGATGTCGGAATGCTGTTATAGGGTTCCTAATACAAAATGGAATCCGTATAGTGGGCGGGGCTGGCACCATGGCACCACGTTGGGCTTGATGGGCAGGTAGTGCGGCAAGCACACCCAAATTGGCGTCTGACGTTGCCCGCAGTCCACACTGTTGTGAGGAGTCAGAGTTAATTTTGACTGTGTAGTGCACTCACAGAGGACCTACCGCCCGTCCCCTCCTCGCATCTGAGCAGCAGGTCAGTCTCTTATTTTCTTTTTAATCAGGAGAGGCCGAGTGAACTGTGAGCAGGGGGGCAGAGCTACATGGGACCCAGAGGGGCTGCTGTGCTGTCAGAGAGGAAGAGAGAGATGAAGCTACTGCAGATCCCCAGCTGATTGTGAGGTGCCGGGTTGAAGGGTGATGTGATCACCCTTCTCCCTCGCTGCAGCTGGTGACCGCATCTAGGCTTCCTCCATCGAGTGCAGCATTACACGCAGCAGTGGGCAGCGTGTAATGAGTTTGTCTGACTCATTATACTGCTGCCTGTTGTGGACACCTTTGTCCGTACGGACTGGTGTACATGCCCAGCACAGAGGTGACAGTGTTGGTAGAAGTGCTGCCCAGCTCTGACCCTGCAGGCCTCCCTGATCTGGCTGCGGCCGCTGCTGCTGTGGCCTGAAACCCCTGCCGGTCCCCTCCATAGACTTCCGCCTGGCCAGCGCTGAGGTGCTAGGGGTAGCCCAGCTGCGGGAAGGGTATGTCTCTTGCTTTCTCTCTGGCAGGGGAAGGTGACAGCGGCAGAGGAAGTGCTGCCCACCTCAGACACTACAGGCCTCCCCGATCCAGCTGCGGCCACAGCTGTTGCTGCCAGAACCCCCTGCTGGTCTCCTTTGTTGACTGCCGCATGGCCAGTGCTGAAGTACTGGGGGTAGGCCAGCTACGGGAAGAGTGTCTCTGCCTCGGGCTCTCTCTGGCTGGGGAAGGAAGGGCTGATTCTCTGGCACAACAGGGATGGCTGGGCTGCAGGAACACAGCACTGGAAGAAACAGGAGGCCGAACTCATGACCAAAAAGTGAGCAGTGCAGTGATCAGCCCCCTAGTCTTTCCCTCTCTCTGGGTGCAGAGCTGTATTCTACAGAGAGAGCTGGGATGGGAAGAAGGGGAACGGCACTTGACATACACATACACGCGCAACACCTGACACACACACACGTAGCATCAGACACAATAAAATAAACATGCAGCACCTGACCCACACATACACGCGCAACACCTGACACACACACATATACACGTGCGGCACCTGACACATACGTAGCATCAGACACAATAAAATAAACATGCAGCACCTGACACATGCATATACACGCAGCACCTGACACATACATATACACGCACACCATCAGACACACACATACACATGCAGCACCTTACTCACACACACATAGACACGCGCAGCACCTGACGCACACACATGTACACGCGCAGCACCTGACGCACACTCATGTACACACGCAGCACCTGACGCACACTCATGTACACGCGCAGCACCTAATGCACACTCATGTACACACGCAGCACCCGACGCACACTCATGTACACGCGCAGCACCTAATGCACACTCATGTACACGCGCAGCACCTGATGCACACATGTACACGCGCAGCACCTGACACAGACATACGTATTCATGCACAGCACCAGACCTACACTTGTACACACGCGGAGCACCTGATACTCACACACATATACACCCGCAACACCTGACACACACATACGTGCGGCAGCTGACGCATACACACGCACCATCAGACACACTCGTATATACACGCAGCACCTGACACACACATACACACACACACACACACAGGAGCTGATACACAGGCAGCACCTGACACACACACATACACACGCAGCACCTGACACCACGCACTCACACGTACAAGCAATGCATTTCACGCCTACCTCCAGCCTCAGTCACAGGCTGCTGCCACCTACCCCCCTCCCTGCATCATCTGCAAAGGCAGCAAAATATTTTGACCAAAGTCTAAAGGCCCATACACATTAAACGATGTCGCTCTGTGAGCGACATCGTCTAATGTTTCCCCCTCCCGGGCCGGCCGGCGGCCGACTGTACACACTGAGCGATATGACCGCTCATATCGCTCAGTGACGTCACGCCCCCGCCAGCCCTGCATGAAGGTCGTGGACGATAGTCCACATCCTTCATGCATGACCTACCGACAGCGACGATTGTTGCCGACCCGCGGGGCCGCGCATCGTTCGTCGCTGGCGGCATACACACTTAACGATAAAACGAGCGACGTCACTCAAGGAGGGGGAAAATGAGCGACGTTGCTCATTAAATCGTTAAGTGTGTATGGACCTTAAACAATTCGGTTTGGTTAATAAAATAATTTTGCACAGAATAGTAATTTTATACGAACATTTTCATTAAACATTTAAAAAATCAAATGTTTATTCTTACAGTGAAATTTTAAATTTCTGAATAAAAAAAATAAATTTAAAAAAAGCGATGAAATTCCATAGACAAAAAACCTTACGGTTTCACATGTCCCATTAAGGCTTCTTAGACATGATCGAAATTTCAGAAACCTGTTGTAACTCTTCCACTCAAACTCCAAAAAGCAATGAAATTCCGATCATTAAGGCTGACGCCTTAATGGACGTGTCCCTTGCGCAATACAGATATGGTATGCCATCACAGCCTGTGGGTAAGTGCAGATTCAGCACTCTCACAGAGTGAGATTGCTGTCACTCACACAATGGTGGAGCTGCTAATTCACAGATTTGTGTGCTCATTGGAATACACACATGCAGTCTATGCAACTGAAGGTCTGAGCGGAAGACAAAGCTGCTCAGATGAGGTAAGAGTGTTGTTGATTGGAAGGAGGAGAGCGGTGTGGATGGGGGAACAGAAGTGTGTGGATAGAGTTGAACACTAAGCAGCACTGATGGGGGGGTCAAAGAAACACAGGGGGTAATTCAGACCGCAGCAGCAGCAATCGCAGTCTGAATTAGTTTGTGAGGTGCGCACGTGCAATGGCCGCACTGCGCGTGCGTACCCCAGGAGCCCAGAGAGATGCTATCAGCATCTCACTGGCTGCGATCACCCTGCCTGATTGATAGGCAGAGGTGGTTGCGGGGAAGGAGGGGGGCGTGCAAACAGCATTAGCATGCCATTGGCAGGGCATGGTCTGCACAACGGAGGCGTTTCCGGACCACTGGGGGGTGGGCTGTAGCGGTTATCCCCCTGCCAAGAGCGCATGATCCACAAAATTTACCTTCAGGATGTCAACTACATGAATGGGGTAAGAGTGGTGTGGATAGGGGGTAGATTAAGTAGCAAGTATGGGAAGGGAGACAGAGCGGTGCAGATTGGTTGAAAACACTGGCATGGATGGGTAGAAAACTGGTGCAGATGGGAGAGAAGATAGTGTGCCATGTACTGAAGGAGGCAGAGTGACGTTGAACACTGAGCAGCACAGAGAGAAGTAAACGGTGGTACAGACAAGGCACAGGTGGGGAAAGACAGATGGTGCAGATAAGTTAGTACAGACTAGCACAGATGGGAGAACACAGCAGTAGGGATTGGGGAAGACAGGGCAGCATGGGGGTGTATAGGGGAAGTAAGTGTAGATGCATAGACCGTAGATAGGGTATTATAGTTTTAGCAATTAACCAAGATGTTTGAGGGAGCTAAATGTGTATACTATGTGAGATGGATGTATGGAGTCAGAAGGATGTTGTAACAAGGTGGGATGGTTGTGGTGACCGAATGGGATGGTTGTGGGCACTGTGTGGGATGGGAGCACCACAAAACTGCTCAGACCTTCTGTTGCATAGACTGCATGTGTGTATTCCAATGAGCACACAAATCTGTGAATTAGCAGCTCCACCATTGTGTGAGTGACAGCAATCTCACTCTGTGAGAGTGCTGAATCTGCACTTACCCACAGGCTGTGATGGCATACCATATCTGTATTGCGCAAGGGACACGTCCATTAAGGCGTCAGCCTTAATGATCGGAATTTCATTGCTTTTTGGAGTTTGAGTGGAAGAGTTACAACAGGTTTCTGAAATTTCGATCATGTCTAAGAAGCCTTAATGGGACATGTGAAACCGTAAGGTTTTTTGTCTATGGAATTATAAGGGCACGGTCGTGCCCTTATATTAAGGCTGAATCGAACAAACGGAATTCTCCCATAGGGAACTTCTGAGATGGGGGCATGGTGTTTGAGGGGCTACACCTCAAAACTGATTGGACGTACTGAGCTGAAATTTGGCCTGGGCGTGTAGAATCGTCACCCGGTGCTGCATGCCAAATTTCAGGGCAAAATAATAAAAAATGAGGAATTGGGAGTAACCTAAAGTTCCAACTGTCAGTTTTTTTCTGTGACTTCCTTTGTGGCTTTTTGACACCGTTTTCCTATAGAGTGAATTAGATATTTTTTGGGAAGGCATAACTCCGGATAGAGGACGAATTAAGACTTGGGGTTTGTTTTACTAGATAGAGTATGCCCCAGTGTAGTGCCTTTTGGGGTTGTGGTTTTTCAGAAAGTTATAGGGTTTTTTTAATTAAGAGAAATATGCCCCATTATAGAGATAGGGCTTTTCAATTTGTTGCGGCTGCGCAGTGGCCGCCAGGAGAGCGAGAGTGAGTGAGGGAAGGGGTCTCGTGCAGGCTGAGGTTATAAAAGTAGCTGCTGGCGGCAGGAGGAGAGCCAGCGGTTCCTGGGTGTGTGCACCTGCGGTCCCTTACAGACTGCAGCGACCCATTAGGACTGTGGAGGAGAGGGGTAGCGGCATAGCAGCCGCAGGCTTACCGAAAGTGCTCACTACTGAGCAATATGGTCCCCTTACCCGAAGTGGGAGCCGCAGCGGGAGGAATAGCTGGAGTTGCGCCGCAGGAGAAAGTCAGAGGACATCCAGAAGAGACATCCGGTGCAGCGCTGACTCCTGACTGACAGCGCTTGCCTACTGAGCGGTGTGGTACCCCCACACCTGAAGCGGGTGCGGGAGCGGCAGCGGCAGCCGGAGAAGACAGCTGTGCTGCACGGAAGAAGTCAGGCAGCAGCACCAGCGGGCTGAGGTGGGGAGGATCAGTATGGTCCCTTACGTGCGGCTCACATTCAGATCCATCCGGCTCCCTTCCCCTCCTCCCCTGCACCCTTAGCAGCCTGCCCCCACATCTCATTCACCCACCGCCGCAGACTCCTCCCCCACACGGTTATTATAATAAGGCCACCCCCCTACCCCCTTCCCTCCCTGCTGTGTGTCCAGCCCCCCCCCCTCACCTGCTGTGTGTCCGGCCTACCCCCCCCCTCACCTGCTGTGTGTCCAGCCCCCCCCCCTCACCTGCTGTGTGTCCAGCCCCCCCCCCCTCACCTGCTGTGTGTCCGGCCTACCCCCCCCTCCCTGCTGTGTGTCCAGCCACCCCCCCTCACCTGCTGTGCGTCTGGCCTACCTCCCCCCTCCCTGCTGTGTGTCCAGCCACCCCCCCCTCACCTGCTGTGCGTCTGGCCTACCCCCCCCTCCCTGCTGTGTGTCCAGCCACCCCCCCCTCACCTGCTGTGCGTCTGGCCTACCCCCCCCCCTCCCTGCTGTTTGTCCGGCCTACCCCCCCCTCCCTGCTGTGTGTCCAGACCCCCCCCCCTCACCTGCTGTGTGTCCAGCCACCCCCCCCCCTCACCTGCTGTGTGTCCGGCCTACCCCCCCCTCCCTGCTGTTTGTCCGGCCACCCTCCCCTCCCCTGCTGTGTGTCTGGCGGCCTACCCCCCCCCCCCTCCCTGCTGTGTGTCCGGCCTACCCCCCCCCTCACCTGCTGTGTGTCCAGCCCCCCCCTCACCTGCTGTGTGTCCAGCCCCCCCCTCCTCCCCTGCTGTGTGTCCGGCCTACCCCCCCCCTCCCTGCTGTTTGTCCGGCCACCCTCCCCTCCCCTGCTGTGTGTCCGGCCACCCTCCCCTCCCCTGCTGTGTGTCCGGCCACCCTCCCCTCCCCTGCTGTGTGTCCGGCCACCCTCCCCTCCCCTGCTGTGTGTCCGGCCTACCCCCCCCTCACCTGCTGCGTGTCCAGCCCCCCCCCCTCACCTGCTGCGTGTCCAGCCTCCCCTCACCTGCTGCGTGTCCAGCCCCCCCCTCACCTGCTGCGTGTCCAGCCCCCCCCCCCCTCACCTGCTGTGTGTCCAGCCCCCCCTCACCTGCTGTGTGTCCAGCCACCCCCCCCTCACCTGCTGTGCGTCTGGCCTACCCCCCCCCCCTCCCTGCTGTTTGTCCGGCCTACCCCCCCCTCCCTGCTGTGTGTCCAGACCCCCCCCCCTCACCCGCTGTGTGTCCAGCCACCCCCCCCCCCCTCACCTGCTGTGTGTCCGGCCTACCCCCCCCTCCCTGCTGTTTGTCCGGCCACCCTCCCCTCCCCTGCTGTGTGTCTGGCGGCCTACCCCCCCCCCCTCCCTGCTGTGTGTCCGGCCTACCCCCCCCCTCACCTGCTGTGTGTCCAGCCCCCCCCTCACCTGCTGTGTGTCCAGCCCCCCCCTCCTCCCCTGCTGTGTGTCCGGCCTACCCCCCCCCCTCCCTGCTGTTTGTCCGGCCACCCTCCCCTCCCCTGCTGTGTGTCCGGCCACCCTCCCCTCCCCTGCTGTGTGTCCGGCCACCCTCCCCTCCCCTGCTGTGTGTCCGGCCACCCTCCCCTCCCCTGCTGTGTGTCCGGCCTACCCCCCCCCTCACCTGCTGCGTGTCCAGCCCCCCCCCTCACCTGCTGCGTGTCCAGCCTCCCCTCACCTGCTGCGTGTCCAGCCCCCCCCTCACCTGCTGCGTGTCCAGCCCCCCCCCTCACCTGCTGTGTGTCCAGCCCCCCCTCACCTGCTGTGTGTCCAGCCCCCCCTCACCTGCTGTGTGTCCAGCCCCCCCTCACCTGCTGTGTTTCCAGCCCCCCCCCCTCACCTGCTGTGTCCAGCCCCCCCCCTCACCTGCTGTGTGTCCAGCCCCCCCCAACTCACCTGCTGTGTGTCCAGCCACCCCCCCTCCCCTGCTGTGTGTCCGGCCTACCCCCCCCCTGCTGTTTGTCCGGCCACCCTCCCCTCCCCTGCTGTGTGTCCTGCCTACCCCCCCTCCCTGCTGTGTGTCCAGCCCCCCCCTCACCTGCTGTGTGTCCGGCCTACCCTCCCCCCCCTCCCCTCCCCTGCTGTTTGTCTGGCCACCATCCCCTCCCCTCCCTCTGTGTGTTCGGCAACTCCCCCCTCTTCCTGCTGTGTTCGGCCACCCCCTACCCCCTCCCCTC